>NC_136789.1:27662572-27840072 GCF_951216825.1 Electrona antarctica
ATTGGGGGTTCAAAATAACCCACAGTACCCCTGAAATGCATAGAAAACTGCTTTTTTTTGGCACAGCCAATAAAAAAATTGGGGGTTCAAAAAACCCCACAGTACCCCTGAAATGCATAGAAAACTGCTTTTTTTTTGCACAGCCAATAAAAAAATTGGGGGTTCAAAAAACCCCACAGTACCCCTGAAATGCATAGAAAGCTGCTTTTTTTTGGCACAGCCAATAAAAAAATTGGGGGTTCAAAAAACCCCACAGTACCCCTGAAATGCATAGAAAACTGCTTTTTTTTGGCACAGCCAATAAAAAAATTGGGGGTTCAAAAAACCCCACAGTGCCCCTGAAATGCATAGAAAACTGCTTTTTTTTTGGCACAGCCAATACAAAAATTGGGGGTTAAAAAAACCCCACAGTACCCCTGAAATGCATAGAAAACTGCTTTTTTTTGGCACAGCCAATAAAAAAATTGGGGGTTCAAAAAACCCCACAGTACCCCTGAAATGCATAGAAAACTGCTTTTTTTTGGCACAGCCAATAAAAAAATTGGGGGTTCAAAAAACCCCACAGTACCCCTGAAATGCATAGAAAACTGCTTTTTTTTTGCACAGCCAATAAAAAAATTGGGGGTTCAAAAACCCCACAGTACCCCTGAAATGCATAGAAAACTGCTTTTTTTTTACACAGCCAATAAAAAAATTGGGGGTTCAAAAAACCCCACAGTACCCCTGAAATGCATAGAAAACTGCTTTTTCTTTGGCACAGCCAATACAAAAATTGGGGGTTCAAAAAACCCCACAGTACCCCTGAAATGCATAGAAAACTGCTTTTTTTTGGCACAGCCAATAAAAAAATTGGGGGTTCAAAAAACCCCACAGTACCCCTGAAATGCATAGAAAACTGCTTTTTTTTGGCACAGCCAATAAAAAAATTGGGGGTTCAAAAAACCCCACAGTACCCCTGAAATGCATAGAAACTGCTTTTTTTTGGCACAGCCAATAAAAAAATTGGGGGTTCACAAAACCCCACAGTACCCCTGAAATGCATAGAAAACTGCTTTTTTTTATACTGTGCCAATAACATTTGGGGTTCAAAGTAAACCCACAGTACCCCTGAAATGCATAGAAAACTGCTTTTTTTTGCAGTTATACTGTGCTATAAAATTCCTGATATAATATCAGGAATTTCATAATATTATTATTATTATTATTACCTGTGCTTGATGCTGGTCCTGCTGCCACTTCTGCCTCCTCCTCCCCATCTGTCACTCTCTGTCATGCAACTGTATGGTCTTGGTTGTTTTTCTAACTTTGTCTTTAATGACATTATCTTCTTCAACTCTTTCCTTTCTCTTAAAGAGCTGAGCTAATGTTGGTTGCGTTGCCATTTAGCTTATATATATTTTTAGCGCATTCTTCTGCTGACTTTTTAGTTTACTTCTCAAAACAGTTGCCACCGGCATTTCATTATTAGTTTCCTGTTTTGTTTTTTTTGTTTTTTATGAACCAATCAGAACTAAGTATTGCGTTGTGCCAGTTGAAATCCGCTCTCACCATGGCAAGACGTGTTTTTTCTAGCTCCTGCGCGTCTGACTCAAAGTCACGGTTTTTTCCACATTTTCTCTTTCTCCTCCTATGGTGGACGGATTCCTATCTTAATATACCAAGGGGATTACATCGAGGTGAAATGGAGAAAAACAAAACCGTAAAAGAGGATTTTCAACCGGATTCTCACAGCGACTTTTACCTGGTCAGTGACGAAGTCAACGGGATCAATGGAAAGCGGCCTGGATACGGCTTAGCAGCTATTCAATCCCTACTAGCCCAAAGAGACAAACTCCAGATTAACAAAGGGAAGAGATCTTTCTTTCTCATTATTTTGTTACTGTCTGGCGACATCGAGAGTAACCCTGGTCCCGTGAACACACGACAAATGGCAAGACTGCTCCGGAGTGGACAAGCAACCGGGGAGAACAAAGGAATCACCATCGACACAACAACACCAATGCCGACCAGCCAGGCGACGACCAACAACAACAACACCGCTGGCATCCTTCCTCACCACCAGCCAACCTGCACACCCATGCTGGATATACACGCTGATGTCCCGGCTGTGGATACTACATTCGCAAGAGCCGAGCGCGTCCCAGGCAGCAGCAGGCGGAGTGATCTTACATCGGCGGCAGTCGAGGCAAAAGACACGGACAACACCACCATCTACAGGCGTGAAGAGTCTCCACATCCAACCAAGGGGGACAACGCGGCTGGAGACGGACACCGTGATACTTTACCTGCTATTTCTGCTGTTTCTCCGGTCGACACCATGGCTCAATCGGCCCCACCAGAGCCCTCAACAAACCTGGACGAGGGACCCCATCCCGCACTCCCGCCACCCCACGACGACCCCCACGCACCCCCCACCCTCCCCCCACGGCAACCCGCGGCTTCTACAGACATCAACAATGGCCCTCCGCTCCCCTACTTCACCACGGAGGCAATAAGCACCATAGTCAGAGCCATATCTTTCACCTGAACGTCAACAGCCTTGGACCCAAAATGGCTGAAATCAGGCATATGTTTCAATGCGGTAAGGCGAACATCATTAGCTTCTCTGAAACCAAACTTGATGAGTCAACCAAAGACCCAGAAGTTGAAATAGAGAACTATTCTTTGATCAGAAACGACAGAAACAGGCATGGTGGTGGCGTGTGTATGTATATTCACAAAGACACTGAATATGTTACTCGTACTGACTTACAGCATGATGAAATTGAAACTGTGTGGGTTGAATTAATTTTCAAAAAGGCTAAATCAGTATTAGTGGGCACCGTCTACAGACCGCCTGACCAACATGGGTTCTATGATATACTTGAGGGGTGCTTAGCTGAGGAGGAATGTGTAGAGAAAATCCTGATTGGCGACTACAATACAGACATGCAACGTAAGGAAGCACCTGTGTTTAAGTCATTCAGTAAGTTCTGTGATCTACATAGTGTCAGTCAGCTAATTACCCAACCCACTAGAGTGTGTGATTCTACTCAAACTGTCATTGATCTCATTCTTTCCTCGGACAAATCCAGAATCTCCAAGAAAGGGGTTATTGTATGTGGGCTTAGTGATCATTTTATGATATTCTGTACCCGCAAAATACAAAAACTTAAGACCGGCTGCCACAAAACAGTCATATCAAGGGACCTCAAAACCAACTCTAGTGAGGTCTTTAACCAAGTATTGGAGAGTCTGGATTGGTCCGATGAGCTTAAAAGCACACTTGTCGAAGAAGCTTGGCTTGGCTTCAAAACCAAATTTACATCAGTACTGAACAACATGGCTCCTTTGAGAACCACCAGGGGCAAAACCCGCTCGGAACCATGGATGAATTCGGACATACTGGCTGCAATGAAAGCCAGAGACAAAAAATGCTCTGAAGTTCTAAAATGCAAGTCAAAGCTAGCCAAGCGCTTCGACAGTGTTCGCCAAGCTCGTTTGAACAACCTAAATACACAACGAATCAAACTACGAAACAGTGTAACTGCCATGACCAAATCAGCTAAAAGTAACTTCATTAATGATAAAGCTCAGGAAAACAAAAACAATCCTCATGAGCTCTGGAAGCTACTAAACAATCAACTAAGCTATGGTCAGAAACTAAAAACCAGATTTTCGAACATAAACATCAAATCTGACAACACTCTCATCACTGACAACCTTGATGTGGCCAACTACTTGAATATCTTCTTTACAAACATAGCAACAACTCTGGTTAACAAACTGCCCTCCCACTCTGGGCTCTTTGGTGTAGAGCACATTACAACCTTCTACAAAAACCTAGGTGTTTGTAAAGACGATTTTAAACTAGTTATGGTAACAACTGATGAGGTAATTAAGAAACTGAGTGCCCTCCAACCCCACAAGGCCACAGGCCATGACAACATTCCCTCCAAATTTCTCAGAGACTCAGCCATCTCTATAGCTCCAATCATCACCCACATAGTAAACCTCTCCATCAAACAGGGACAGGTCCCCCAAGATTTCAAACTGGCCAAAGTAACCCCCTTGCACAAGAAAGGGAGTAAATTAGACCCCGGCAACTACCGCCCTATTTCTATTCTTAGTTCCATCTCGAAAGTGATGGAAAAAATAGTCTATGAACAGGTTGAAAAGTATCTTGCCACTAATAAATTATTGTACGAGTTCCAATCTGGCTTCAGAACATCCCACTCCACTGACACATGCCTTCTCTATTTGAGCGACCACATCAAACAAGAGGTGGACGCTGGCAAATACTGCGGCATGGTCATGCTGGACCTCCAAAAGGCTTTTGACACCGTGAACCACTCCATACTGGTTAACAAGCTAAAAGCAATTGGTTTCGATAGCACATCAGTGAGCTGGATGCAATCCTACCTGGAGGGGAGAGAACAGATGGTGGAAGTGAACGGAACACTGTCCCCCCCCCTCCCAGTGAGCTGTGGCGTTCCACAAGGAAGCATACTAGGGCCTCTACTGTTCCTAATATATGTAAACGACATGACTTCAGCCTGTGACTGCAACTTGTTCCTGTTCGCAGATGACTCAGCACTGCTGGTCTCGGACAGGGACAAACTGCAGGTTGAAAATGCCCTCAGCTCTGAACTCGGTAGAATCTGCACCTGGCTCGCTGATAACAAACTATCTTTACACCTGGGAAAAACTGAATCCATTCTCTTTGGCTCTATTAGTAATCTCAGCAAGGCAAATGGCTTCTTGGTTAGAGTGGGTGACAATGTTATCACACGTAAAGATGAAATTACCTACCTAGGTTCCATCCTGGAGGCTAATCTTTCCGGTGATAAAATGGCCACCAACGTAATCAAAAAAGTCAACCATAGAACAAGATTCCTCTACAGGATCTCCTCACTGGTCAACAAAAACACCTTGAAGACCTTAACAGGAGCCCTTGTACAGGGTTTCTTTGACTATGCATGCACCTCCTGGTACCACAGCACCTCAAAGGCCCTTAAAACCAGGCTCCAGACTTCCCAAAACAAACTGGTCAGGCTCCTACTTGATCTAGCCCCCCGAACCCACCTCACCCCTGCCCACTTCGACAGGCTGGAATGGCTTAGGGTCGACGACAGAGTACAGCATCTTGCAATGGGTCTGGTCCACAAGATTCGATACACCACCAAGATACCCATGTACCTGTCTAGATACTTCCTTAATGTTAACGAAGTCCACACCCACAACACCAGAGGGAGTGCAACGAACCATGTACAACCCAGATTCGGCACAAACAAGGGACTAAATTCTTTTCGCTCCTATGCCACCAAAATGTGGAACGCCCTACCAACTGTCATTAAGACATGCGAATCCCTTGACTCCTTCAAAACCGCTCTCAAAGGGCACCTACGGATGGCTGCAATTCGAAACTGGCCCCCGTAAAATCTGAATCCCCCCCCCGCCCCCCCCTTTTTCCCCCTCACTGTATATATTTCTTTTCCCTTTTTACCTCCTTTTTGATGAATTCCTGTTCTGTCTATAGAAGTGTCTATTTGTACGTCTCTAAATGTTTTGATGATTTGAACATGGTGGACCCTATTGGAAACAAGTGTAATGCTTAATTGGGTCGTCCACTCACAGTTAACAGCCTTTGTATTGAGTTTGTGCTTGAAATGTACTGTAATTCTGCAAACTGTTAATAAATTCTTCAATCAATCAATCAATTGTCAGCCAACCAGAAACATGGTTTGAACGTTAGTGGATTTAGAGAGCCCGCCTTCTATATCCGGTCATTTGCACGTATACCTTAGTCAGACAAACGTCCGTTTCCGTATCCGCTCTATAGCGGATTTCCAACCTGCAAAGTGAACTGGTACTGTCTGCATGGCGCTGCTGCGAGCGAACCGAAGGGAGAAACCAAACTCTTCTCCTCCAGTCCGTGCCGTGCGGTGGTGGATTATTAAAATAACAACGGATCATTACGCTGGCTGACACAAACACACTGTTACAATTCAGAAGCACTTTTTATTAAGAAACCCCGATTCTGACGTTAGTAGATTATGTTTTGATTGTTTTCCTCTTGGACATGCGTTTTGGCAGGTTATTTAATATAGTATTTTGATAGCTCCGGTGCGCTCCGGCCGGTCATGTCTTACCGGGTCGGAGCTCCGGACCGTCCCGGCCCACTTTCACCCCTGGTATTATGACGTAGAATGTAAGGTTAGAAGGGCAGTCCTGTTAGATTATACATCTCTGCTGTCGGGAAGAAACCACATAACTCCTCAATGTTCATTTTTCAGGAAATGAAAAATATATTTTTTTTCAGGAAATAAAGAAAACCTTAATTATATTTTGAAAACAAAGCAATACTGCCTCATCAAAGTTGGTGTTGTGACTTTATATACTGTCAATTACTTGCATGAGAGGGGGAGAGGTGGTGGAGTTAAGCTGTTTTAGCAGACAGTTTGAGGGTCCAATGGAGTTAAGAGGTTTTCTCCGAAGCACCTTTTAATACTTATTACTTTCCATTGGTTAATTTTTTTTTAACCAATCCTGGTCTCTAAACTGCCTCCCCCTGGCCAGCCGGGGCGCCTGATGGAGGGGAAAGGAACCGGTTGGAATAATGTGTTCCTTCCACGCGCTACGTCCAACCAGGGAAACTCCCCCTGTCAGGTGTAAAGGAGCAACTTGGACACTCATGCGGTGGCTCAGGGGTAGAGTGGATGGATGGTAACCGCAAGGTTGCCTGTTCGAACCCGGGCTCCCCCAGAGTTAGTGTCGAAGTGTCCTTGAGCAAGACACTGAACCCCAAATTGCTCCCGATGTGCTGGCTAGTGCCTTGCATGGTTTCTGCCGCCAACGGTGTATGAATGTGTGTGTGAATGGGTGAATTGATGCACAATCTATGTAAAGCGCCTTGGATAAAGGCGCTATATAAATGCACCATTTACCATTTACCATTTACCATGCATGAAGGAAGCATGAGTCCAAGTCCGTTGCTCTCCCCAGGTTGGCGGAGGGTGTGTAGAGCCCAGGATCACATTAGATAATTGACACAGGGGTGAAAAATGGGTTACAAAATCGTGGGATAAAAATTATAAAAAGAAAAAAATATATATATATATTTATTTTTAACCAACACATATAGGTAAAGGGTGTTCAATAGCACTGATTTATGCAAAAAGAAAAACAAATATATATCCACAATCCAACACAATTGTATAAGGCTGATGTAGTCCAAGGGATGCACACAGAAAATAAAACAAAATGAAATTACTAGGTTCAGGATTCAAATTAAAAAAATTGAGAACAGATACAAATATCCACACACTGTTATTGATGCTCCCAAAATGTAATGCATTCAGTAGCTACAACTACAATGTTTTGACACAAATCTTCGGTCAGTAACACAGTGTACCTGCCAGTGACCATTCCAGTATAAATGTTGTACTGGATGAATGCATTTGACTTTGGTCAAAAACACAGAGTAGCCTACAATGAAGGTCTGCCAGAGTTAGTCTCACTGCTGTCGGTATAGCATGCCTCATGTTTCTGTCAACCACTTTTTGACACCATGTCCTGTTATGTTGTTTTTGCAGGTGCATAAACCAGTGGTTCCCAAAGTGGGGACCCCCAGGGGTCCTTGAGGGAGTTCCAGGAGGTCCCCAGCTAAATGATAGTTCGGAACCAAATGGACCCTTATGGGTCTGTAACTCTGAGAGTGTATACGGAACCAAATGGACCCTAACAGTGTCTATTTGGTTCCGTTTGTACACTCTCAGAGTCAAATTAACATTTATTTTACAATATAAATGGTGGGTCCCAGAGATAGCAATGCCATTGAATGGGGGTCTGTGGACTAATGCATGTCAAACTGGGGGTCCTTGAAATTAAACGGGTTGAGCCGTACACATCTTCCCTCAAATATATTTTGTATATATAAAATATATATATTTTCAAATGGGGGTCTGCGGGCTAATGACTGTCAATTTGGGGGTCCTTGACATGAAAAAGTTTGGGAACTACTGGCATAAACAACCGTTGGTTCTACTGTAGCAGTGTTGGTTTTGACAGCACATTTTTATTTAGCCTTAGTCATAGTCTTTTGAATAAAATGTAATTTAGTTTTAGTCCTATTTTAGTCATCTGAAATATTTGAGAGCTAGTCTAGTTTTAGTCGACTAAATATCACAATATATATTTTAGTCTTAGATTTTAGACTAAATGTACAGTTGACTTTGTTGTCAAAAATGTTCCGAACCAACTCTGAATCTGAACCAATTCATTGTCAGTGGAAACACTCTGAACTGGTTCAATATTAGGCGGGAAAAAAATAACTGAACCGGTTCAACCCAGGTGGAGTGTGTGCGTGCGTGCGTGCGTGTGTATTGCATCTGGGGGATGTGTAGCATTTACAAATCATTGTAATGGAGAAGCACCTTGCCCCGAGGGGATTGACAGATGAGATGGGCCGAGGATGGGGAGGGAGGGAGGCGGTGAAAACTCCCCAGACCGATGCATCACCAGGACCTTCAGATCCTCTCAACACGCTACTGAATCACTCTGACAAAGTACTGACTCACTGGCTGTGTGACTGAGACCAGTGGCAGGGGGGAGGGAGAGTGAAAAAGGGAAACAAACAACAACTGAAAAACCCAACAAATTGCTTTGTTTTTACAGACCAAATCATGATAGCAACCAGCCCCTGAGGGATTGATGTCTCTGATGACTGGCCATGGCTGTTGGGAAATGCTGCTGACATGTGGGTGCGGAGCGTACCCGCAGACCGGCGTCAACTGTGTCAATACACGCGTTATGGTCTATTCACGGCGTTCGGCCATATTGGCCATTTCAGTCAGATACTGTATCTCACAAATATTTATAGAATGACAATACAAATGTGCATATAACATTTTATCTTGGCGTTCGGCTCTGCTACATTTTTCTCCCTGCTCGGCACTCAACCATCATTAACCATTAAGAGCAGGGAGATAGATATAATAATAATAATGAATTGCATTTTTATAGCGCTTTTCCAAGTGCTCAAAGCGCTTTACAATGGTTCATTCATTCATACATTGGGAGGTGAAGCGGCGAACAGTCGACGCCAGCATCCTCACTTCCCACATTCACACACCAATGGTGGCGAGCTCACACCGATCAACTCATTGGAGGCAGTGTAGGGTTCAGTGTCTTGCCCAAGGGCACTTCGACATGTGGACAGGAGGAGCCCGGAGCCGGGATTCGAACCGCTGACCCAGGGATCATTGGACGACCTGCTCTACCTCCTGAGCCACAGCCGCCCGATATACAATAACAACCCCCCCCCCCATGCAGGGAACAGAAATAGCAGAGCCCACCAGTGGTGCTGGGGTGGCAGCATAGAGTATATATATAATAGAGACTGAACTGGCGCGAAGCTCCGCCCCCCCAGCTATTCATGTCAGTGGAAGTTGCTCAGTGGCGTTTTGAAGCACCCGGAAGACTGCCGGAAGTCCCTCCCCGGACCTCAACTTTGAGGTCCTGAGTGACGTAGGGCAACCGAGCGCTCAACGTTAAAGCCCAGCTGCACGGGGTTTCCCGGTCATGAATCCACGGGTCCACCTGTAGTCCCTCCTCCTACCACTAGGACCCAGAGCTTCAACGTTGAATAGCCTCACTGCCCCCTTGGGTGGCAGGAAGGAACCATATGCAGAGGAAGGAACGCAGGAAGAATCCAGACTTAGGTGAGCTTAAATGCCCCATCCCAGGGACATGCACATATTGACATCAAAGGGGGCTTCAGCCCCTGCCCTTTTACCCGTCTGTAAAACAACATGGATGTATTTATTTTTAGGGTTAGGTTTAGAAAACATGAACTTTAAACCTTTCTCGTAATTTGCATATCTGTTTTACAGGGTAAAAGTCTAGATTAACTTTCTAATCATTAGAGTACTATTTTTTTTGTTACAAGCTGGAATTAATTTCCTACCCTGGTGCACACATCATGTTTTAAGCCTCAGGGTTGACAAACTCACTCTGATATCTCCTGCTCCGCCATGGGTGGAGAGGAGAGGAGAGGAGGGGAGGGGAGGGGAGGGGAGGAGAGGAGAGGAGAGGAGAGGAGAGGAGAGGAGAGGAGAGGAGAGGAGAGGAGAACCTGCACTTAATTAGAGGCAGTGAGGTGTGTTGTCTTGAGTAGTCCACAGTCCCTGTCCAGAAGATCCTCAACAAGCCATGTTCACTGAGGGCTGACTGACACTACTGGACTCTTGATTGGATCATCGGGGTCACAGCAGTTGCCAGTTACTTCCTACAGTAGACTTACAGTCATCTTATTTCAGAAAAACCTTTGTTGCTATGTATGGTATATACTGTAGCTCAAATATAAAATGACATGGACGATTCCCAGTTTGAATGGGTTAAAAATATAGAGCTTAACTTCAGGACGACTTCACCACTGTCCACTTCTCAACCTATCTTCATTGAGTACCACAGACGAATAACAGTCTAAGTCCACACTATTGATCCATAATATATAAATGATAGATAAGGGTTCAGGACAACAAGGCCTTTTCGTGGAGGGGTCAGTCTGAAATTTGGACTTAGACTGTTTTTCGTCTGTGGTACTCATTATTGGTCCTCACTAATTTCAGGATAAAATAGCACAATTCTAAATATTAGTCTGGTGAGACGTAGGAGGACCGTATAGGCAGGACGCAATCCCCCAAGAACACACAAGACAGGTGGAGCCTCCTGTTGGCTCTGGCATATAGAGCGTCGCAGTCCCGCCTCCTACCATGGACCAGGAAATGAAACCCAATGCATTTTCCTCATAGACATTTCTTAAAGTATTTATTTAAAGACGGTTACGCCGCGGACAAAGCCAACTCGAGTCGTGACAACTCATGACAACACAAACAATATTTTGGACCAAACAAATAATTAGAAAGAAGAAAAAAACAGCAGGTTACAACACTTTTTTTGTTGTTTTTCTTCTTTGTAATTATTTGTTTGGTCCAAAATATTGTTTGTGTTGTCATGAGTTGTCACGACTCGAGTTGGCTTTGTCCGCGGCGTAACCGTCTTTAAATAAATACTTTAAGAAATGTCTACGGGAAAAATGCATTGGGTTTCATTTCCTGGTCCAGGGTAGGAGGCGGGACTGCGACGCTCTATAGAGAAAGGACAATAGCTGGAAGCCTGGATGAGAGGGACAATCACTGCTGACCCGCCAACTGGAGAGTGTTGTGGTTAAGGGTCGAAACACTCTAAGAAGGTTGGGGACCACCCTTAGAGTATATATTAATAGAGACAGCAGCGGATTTCTCCTCCCATCCACTTGCATTAAGTTCCCTGAGGGGGGTGCATACTTAGTTTAGACTAGTCATTGGTTAGACATGGGTTAAGGTTAGGTTTAGGTGTGCTGACCCGTGGGAGGTTAGGGTTAGGGTGAGGGTTTGAGACATGGGTTAAGGTTAGGTTTAGGTGTGCTGCCCCATGGGAGGTTAGGGTGAGGGTTTGAGATAGATTGTAGTTGTAGGACTAATGACTGGTCTAACCAATGACTAGTCTAAACCAAATACTGTCTAAACTAAGTACTGCACCCGCTTTCACTCCTCCTTCCGGGTAGGAACAAAGTGCATTCTGGGATTGATTGGGCCAAACACATGAACGCGCTGGCCGTTGACTATCATTGCACACGTTCACGTATGAAACAGCGTTCACGTGTCATCAATGATAGTCAACGGACCAGTCCGCGGACCCCACTTTGGTTCCAAAAGTGGGGTCCGCGGTCCCCTAGGGGTATGCGACGCATAGCCAGGGGGTACCCGAAATAATTCCCAGATTTGTTTTATTTTATTTTTTTAAACTTTTTTAAAAACTTTTTTTAACATTAAAATTATGTTTATCTATGTGGTCATTTCTGCCAAGTTGCGCAATAAACGTATTTTTTGTGTTGTTCATTGTGTTTCTCCCATGTTTGCTTTGGGCCAATAGCTGACATGATTACTAAAACTACAACATCAGTCAACCTGTCGTGACCCCAAACAGTAACAGCAGGACGCATGCTGCAGAAACAACAAAAAGACTCAGGACACTTGAAAGGTTTCTGCGGCCGCTTCAGATGAGGGGGTACCTGGGAAAATGTCTACCCCAAAAGTGGTACCTGGTCCAAAAAGGTTTGGGAACCCCTGCTCTAACCCTTAGGCCACCATGCACTTCATATCTCCCTCCTATGCCGCCAGATAGCTCAGCTCACCCTGGCTCATCTATTAGCTTTAATGACTTGACGAGTCCTCTGCGTGCGTGCGTGCGTGCGTGCGTGCGTGCGTGCGTGCTGCTATTCTAACTACCTCATTTGATTGTTATTTTCATTTAAATCACGTACCTAATGTATGCAAATGAATATTATTTTACATTCGGGCCTGCATTTTCTGTTTCTTTCCCTAGCATATTTCTTTCCCCATTTCTTGAAACTGCACCAATGTTTTAAACCTGTAAACCATGATTATATATATATATATATATATGACAATATTGAGTTGCGTTGATTGTTCTTTCTAATGCTGACATCAGTTTACACCACTACATTGGGTTCTATTGATCCAAGCTGGAACATGATCGATTTGTTTTTATCATTATGAATAATATACTGTAGCCTACATGCTCTGTGAATGCACTAATTGGCTGCCGTTAAGTCTCCAAGCCTGCCGACGTGCAGAGAGTGTTAGAGAGGCAGGGGCTGAAATCCCGTAAGAGGGCACTTTTTGACGAAAATAGCAGATCTACAAGCTCACAACGCGTCGCGCTGCGACACGTTGTGAGCTTGTAGATCAGCTATTTTCGGGGCGCAACCCAGCACTGTTTAGCTAGTGGAGATGCAGTGTAACGACATGGATTTCCATGTGTTCAACGCAAAATACTTGTGTTCAAGTTCAGGAGACTTCGGTAAAAAAGCAATTCTCCCGAATGCTGCCTTCCGGCATGGCATGGAAAGGAGAGGCATTTGCATTTCTTTCACCCTGTAGTAAATGCTGCATTCGTGGTCTGGAGAGGGCAGTTGTTTTACAGACGGGTAAAAGGGCAGGGGCTGAAGCCCCCTTTGATGCCTATATGTGTGCACGTCCCTGCTGCCGACTCTTTGGAGACGTTAAACATGATCCATATAAAAGGTCGGGAGCAGCAGCTGCTCTGTTGTAAACGGCCTCCTCTGGAGGTTCTATTAGTGTGCTCTGAGTTCTTAAAATATTCCCACCATGCGTGCGTTGCAGGTGTACCTCTCCAGATTACTCTGTAGCCTATAACGACCGCCCCGCCGTCTGTCACATGCATTCACTCCAGCCCATCCATCCTCAAACAATTATGGTGATGAAGCTGCGAAACGATCCTCTCTCTCCCTCTTCTCTCTTTCCATCATATCTGTCTCTGTTCGGGTGGAAACCTCATATGTCCAAAACTGGTACTTTTCAGGATTCAAATTAAAAGACAGCTAAACGTAGAAGATCCGCGCAAGCTCAAAGCGTGTCGCGTCTTCGCGCTGCCTTTCGAGCTGCGATCTGCTTCTTTTTTTTTACACTTTTGTGTGATCAAGTAGGGCGTTAATTTATGAACACTGTGCAGGAGGATGCTATCGCACACCAGACTTAATAGTGGTGCCAGCTCACGGCAGAAACATCTAAAAACATAAGTCTTAAAAAGACAAAAGAGTGGCCGCACACACTGATAGCCAAAGTGCCGATTATTTAAGGAATTTTATGAGTAGGAACCAGTTAATTTATGAACAAACACAACAAGTTAGAACATGGAGATAAGACAGGGCTGGGCAACTTTGATGATGGAGAGGGCCACTATATTTCCACACTCACTCCCTAGAGCCATATATTACTGTCGTAGCAAACGCGCTGCGACGCGTTTTGAGCTTGTAGATCGGCTATTTTTGCTATATTCGAATTGAAATCTTGAATTATTCTTTGCTATTTTTGAATTGGAATCCGGAAAATTAACATTTATGTCATTTCAAATGCCTTTAATTTTATACTTGTGTTCAGCATTGAGCCACTAATTTAGACTGAAGTAATTAAAGCGGGTCATGTTTGCATGTTGTGGAATTGTAAACAGCTGAAACCAATATTATATTAGTATTCTGACATTAACCTGAGGGCCACATTAAGGTGGCCCCCGGGCCGCCAGTTGCCCACCCCTGAGATAAGGGGTTTCTCCGCGACAGCGACAAGATATTTTTTTCCCCTCATCTCCCCGGGTGGCCACTCCGTGCTCCTCGCGGGGGAAACAATATTCATCTGCTAGACAATGAACCAAAACTTGTATCCATGGTTACGGTTCCGGGGTGTGCAGAGGATAATGTGTGAGCCCCGGCAACTGTCTTCATTTATTCTCTTTATTCTCGTCATGTGGTTCTCAAAGTAAGGTCCGGGGCAGTGTTGTTTTTGGCAGCACATTTTGATTTTAGTTTTAGTCATAGTCTTTTGAATAGTTTTCATTTAGTTTTAGTCACATTTTAGTCACCTGGAATGTGTTGGTGTTAGTCTAGTTTTAGTCGACTAAATGTCATGAGATTTTAGTCGACTAAATCTACAGTTGATTTCGTCAACTAAAATGTATTTTGGTGGGCATTGATGCCGTCGTAAGGACTGTTTTTACACTTGCTGAAAATAGCTGATCTACAAGCTCACAACGCGTCGCGTTGCGACGCGTTGTGAGCTTGTAGATCGGCTATTTTCATGCAAACCAATTTGCATGCAAACCAATTTTCATGCAAACCAATTGTAAAATGATTTATACTGGATATCTTGTCCACTAGTCCCTTCCTAACATTTTACTCTAGTTTTTATTTGTTGACGAAATTGTCAGTATATTTAGTCTTAGTTTTAGTCATCATAGCTTAGTTTTCATTTAGTTTCCATTTCGTTTTCTTCAGTGGAAAAAGGTAGTCGACGAACATTTTTCGTCTTAGTTTTAGTCGACGAAAACAACACTGGTCCGGGGACCACCCCATGGGGGTCCTTGATGAGGGTTCCAGGGGGTTCCCATGCAGCAAAATGTGTTGATATTAGCATCAGAAAATCAGTTTGAAGAACTTTGAACCATAAAGCCTTTATTGTGCATTTGTATTATTTTTGAATAGCCAAAGTATGAGATGACGCAGATGCTTTCAGGGGTTTAAATGTGTTAAACAGCCTTTATGTCCGTACTACTAAAGTACAGTACGTCTGCGGGTGTTACTCGTTTAGTCAGGGGATATACATGTAGAAACTTTCCAGGTCATCGCATTGATGACGGCTATGGCCATTTTTAGCCCAAGGAGTGTTTTTCGTGAAAAACAAAATGCTTGCAATGAATTCAGAATCATGAAAGAACAAAAGTTTGACCCCTCACATGTTATTTAAGGAGCATTCAGTGATTTGGGTGATTTACGGGGCGGTGATTTACCGCACCGGTAACAAAATGTGCACACGCTCTACAGTGGGGGGAAGTGCAACTGGCCAACAGCGTGTGCACCAAGGCCCGCCCCCACTCGATCATGATTGGAGGAAGGCCCCTCTCATCCTGATTGGATGAAGGCTTTGCCACCCGCCACCAAAACTGAAACTAGGGTTTTTATTACCCCAGGGGCTCACTGGGGACAGGGAGGAACTCCTTATATGCTCAGCACACTCTATAGTAGGGAGGATTATCCCAAAAAAAAGAAAAAATAAGTGATATTTGAATGAAGTGAAATCACTGAATATACCTTTAACATGTCAGACAGAAGTAGCATGTGCTGAAATTCATATTTAGAAAATGTTTCAGATGTCAAAACTTTCTGAGATATGATGATGGTCATGGAAGGGGAACCTTCTGAAAGCTTCATGGGCAAAGATAATCAACTTCAAAATCTCAAAATGGTCAAAATGACCTCTCAGACATGCTAGATAACTAGATGAATAGATAAAACAAAGCAATTTAAATACCAATATAAGAACACTATACAGTCATCATGTCACAGTGCGACACTTTGTGACTTGTAGATCTGCTATTTACGATATGAATAGTCTGTTATGGGTGTCCCTGGCACAATACTGTGTTTTCACATGTTGACACTGGCTTTTGATCATGTCTTAAAAGGGAATAAAGATCACATAAAGGTTACATTGCAACTTAGAGGGAAGACTATCTTACGAAACTATTTAGTGTTTCAATGTTTTACTTGGTATAAACCTTTGCAACAAATAGCAGCAATTTATTCAATATTGTGAAGGTATAGTTGCTCTGTAACAGTATAACAGTATTTCTATGTACCGAGGGTCATTTGGGGTAAACAGTGCAGGGAGGATATACACAATGATTTGTAGAACTGCAGTTCCCAAATAATTATATAAGATTCAGTGCACCAGACTAAATATTATTTTAAAACAACACTTTTCACACCAGCTCATCCGAAATGTTATTTCTGTATTGTTTTATTTCTCCCTGGCCAGGGACCGCAGATGTAATTTGTCTGCTCTCTCTCTCTCTCTCTCTCTCTCTCTCTCTCTCATTCTCTATTCTCTTCTTGTAGATTTCAGCTCAGCATTTAATACAATACAGCCACATCTCTTAATAAAGCGGTTGAGGGACCTTAATGTCCATCCTCTTATTAGATGGTACCATTCATTCTTAACTAAACGTACACAAAGGGTCAGTGTGAATGGCACTATGTCAGAGCGCAGAACCCTGAGTACTGGAGCACCTCAGGGCTGCGTTAGCTCACCTGTCCTTTTTACTCTGTATACAAATGAGTGTAGAAGTGGCAACCCGAACAATTACATCATTAAATTCTCGGATGACACTGCTATCTTAGCCCTTCTGGATAAGGATAGGGATGTAGCTGACTACTTTTTAGAGGTACAGAACTTTGTAAAGTGGTGTGATGACAACCATGGCCTTATTCTTAACGTTAAGAAGACACAGGAGATGGTGTTTGACCCCAAGAGTATTGGTGATCACAGGCCTGTGGTCCTCCATGACTCGACCATCTCACAGGTCTCCTCATATAAATACTTGGGGATCTGTATTGACAACTCACTAACTTGGAATACACATGTTGACAGTCTCTGTAGTAAACTACAGCAAAAACTGCACTTCCTTCGGCGTCTCAGGGTTCATGGTGTTGACCAAAGATTTATGTTAGTGTTCTATCGAGCAAAAAAAAAAACCTCAGCTATGATGGCCTAAATGTCTAATATCTCTGCTGAGTCATATGGATATCCCTTTGGCTTAGTGGTTAAGATGTTGCGGCTATCCATGTGGGAGCCCCGGGTTTGATTCCTGGGTGTTAAGACCTTATGCACACCGCAGCCATGTTGCCAGCAAGGTGGTAACTAGGTGCAATTTCCCGTTGACAGCCCATTGGTCAAAAAACAAACAAAAAACAAACGGTTGAAATGACTAACCAATCAGGAAGTAGACAGGCAAATCGACCAATGACAAAGCTTCTAGGAAAATCTTTGAATGCAGATGACTCTAGATGTGTCACAGAAACAAACAAATTGGGAGCGTTTTACCCATTGCTGGCTGTCTGAATACCAAAAAAAAGGTCATTAAAAGTTTGACATATTATTGTTTATGGCAGCTTTAAGTGCATGAGATAAATGTGTTACCCAGGACCTAAAAGCACATATTTCACACTTCTCAGTTCTCACATCCGCCCACATATGTCTCCGGCATCACGACATGCTGAGAAACTGCTGCTGTCCGTTGGTGTTAAAAGTGTTACTTGCGTCATACTCTGTCTCTGAAGACTGAGTTGAGCATACGTGTTAGTTCCCTTGTTTCTTGCTAAAACTAAGACTTATCAGGAAGGGAAACAAACACATTGTGCCTCCGTGCTGCTTTTTGCAAACTGTTAATGAAGTAATCAATCAATTTAAAGGTATATTCAGTGATTTGACTTAATTCAAATATCACTTATTTTTTCTTTTTTTCTGGATAATCCTCCCTACTATAGAGTGTGCTGACCTTATAAGGAGTTCCTCCCTGTCCCCAGTGAGCCCCTGGGGTCAAAAAACCCTAGTTTCAGTTTTGGTGGCGGGTGGCAAAACCGTCATCCAATCAGGATGAGAGGGGCCTCCCTCCAATCATGATCGAGTGGGGGCGGGCCTTGGTGCACATGCTGTTGGCCTGTTGCACTTCCCCCCACTGTAGAGCGTGCATGTGCACATTTTGTTACCGGGGCGGACTGGGTGGTTTTCCAAATAACCCAAATCACTGAATGATCCTTTAAATGAGAGAAATTATATAAAAGGGCACTTTCTTTATATGAAGGTTCTCATCACGCAGGTATAATGGGCACTGGTTGCACTGTGCTAGATAAAAAGGTGCCCTGCTGGGCATTTGACCCCTTCCTACGTGAAAGCCCCCTCTGTACCGCCACATGGATACAGGTCCAGTAGGCAACTATATAAACCTTGTGGGCAGTAGTGGACATGCCTTGAACATGCATGGTACAGTACATCATTATATCAGACCTAAAAGTTACCCTTCAACTTATTATTTAAAATGACCGACTATCACAGGTTCTATTGCAATTTGGAGCATTTGGAGCAATATTGGGGCTTAAATGTAAAAACAAAAAGGGTCCCCCAAACCCCATGTTAAGAGCCAGTGCAGTAGGACAGTGGTTCCCAAAGAGGGGTCCAGGGACCCGCAGGGGTCCTTGAGAGCAGGGCCGTGCAGAGAGCACTGGGGGGGCAGGGGCTCAAACTCCAGAAAAGGGCACATGTGTGGGCACGCGTAGCGCGCGCCGATTTTGGGGGGTGGTCTTTTTGTGGAGTCCTTCCCTTGTGCCATTTCATGTCATTGGACAGTAAAATAAGCAATATGTTCTCATTAGTCTGAAACTAAAACTGACTGATGGCAGATTAAAAGATAATGCATTATGATAGTGGAATTTATCATTACTTGTCAAATGTTCGTCTTGAAGGGCCAATGGCACTTATTGGCCCCTCACACAAGCCCTTATTGTTCCCCACACAAGCCCTTATTGGCCCCCCACACAAGCCCTTATTGGCCCCCCACATAAGCCCTTATAGAGCGTCGCAGTCCCGCCTCCTACCCTGGACCAGGAAATGAAACCCAATGCATTATTCTCATAGACATTTCTTAAAGTATTTATTTAAAGACGGTTACGCCGCGGACAAAGCCAACTCGAGTCGTGACAACTCATGACAACACAAACAATATTTTGGACCAAACAAATAATTACAAAGAAGAAAAACAACAAAAAAAGTGTTTGTGTTGTCATGAGTTGTCACGACTCGAGTTGGCTTTGTCCGTGGCGTAACCGTCTTTAAATAAATACTTTAAGAAATGTCTATGAGAATAATGCATTGGGTTTCATTTCCTGGTCCAGGGTAGGAGGCGGGACTGCGACGCTCTATTGGCCCCCCACATAAGCCCTTATTGGCCCCCCACATAAGCCCTTATTGGTCCCCCACACAAGCCCTTATTGGTCCCCCACACAAGCCCTTATTGGCCCCCCACACAAGCCCTTATTGGCCCCCACATAAGCCCTTATTGGCCCCCCACAAGCCCTTATTGGCCCCCACATAAGCCCTTATTGGTCCCCCACACAAGCCCTTATTCGTCCCCCACACAAGCCCTTATTGCCCCCCACACAAGCCCTTATTGGCCCCCCACATAAGCCCTTATTGGCCCCCCACAAGCCCTTATTGGCCCCCACATAAGCTCGTATTGGCCCCCCACACATGTCCTTATGTGGCCAAAAAAGGGCACTTTCTGCAAAAGGACAGGTGCTCAAGCCCCCCCCAGCCCCCCCCCCCCCCCCCCCCCCCCCTCTGTCCCAAAAATTGAGGAGACACTGTGGAGGCACTGGGGGGACAGTGGGGACACTGTGGAGGCACTGGGGGTCCATTGGGGAGGCACTGTGGGGACACTGGGGAGGCTCTGTGGAGGCACTGGCGGGACACTGGCACTGGGGAGACACTGGGGAGGCACTGGGGAGGCACTGGGGGGGCACTGGGGAGGCACTGGGGGGGCACTGGGGGGACACGGTGCCCCCCAGTGCCCCCCCAGCACTGGGGGGACACGGCGCCCCTCCCCCATGGCGCTCGAAGCCGTTGCTTCGTCGGCCTGTAGGAAGAACCGGGCCTGCCAACAGTGATTATAATTACGTGACAGAGGAGCAAGCGCTCCGCTGCTGCTCCAGTGTGGCAGAAGATATAGTGGCCAGTGTTGCCATGTTTGCTTTTCGTAAGCGGCTTCGGCCTTGTTTTTCTGTAAAGTCGCTTGAAAATATTGGTAGTTGTGGGTTGAGTTTTTTGGGACATGTTTCGGAAGTGTAGTTGCTTATTTACGCTTTTGCTCAATAAAAAGACTGTTACTGTGGACGACACACTGATTTTTTTTTATTACGTTGGTGGCCATTTTATCACCAGAAAGATTTGCCTCCAGGATGGAACCTTGGTAGGTAATTTCATATTTTCGTGTGATAACATTGTCACCCACTCTAACCACGAAGCCGTCTGCCTTGCTGAGATTACTATTTGATCCAAAGAGAAAATGGATTACGTTTTTCCTAGGTGTAAAGATAGTTTGTTATCAGCGAGCCAGGTGCAGATTCTACCAGCATCGAACAGGAACAAGTTGCAGTCACAAGCTGATGTCACGTGGTTCACACATAGGAACAGTAAAGGCCCTAATGCTTCCTTGTGGAACGCCACAGCTCACTGGGAGGGGGGGGGGGGGGCAGTGTTCTGTTCCCCTCCACCATCTGTTCTCTCTGCTCCAGATTGCATCCAGCTCACTGATGTGCTTCATAATGTTTAAATGAATCCAGTGGTTCTCAAAAATGTTCAACCCCAAAAAGTGTTTGGCTGTGGGCCCCCCATCTGAAAATATTTTGTAACGGGACCATACAAGATTTGTGCTGTTCACGAAGATGCGTGTTGTTTCAAAAATATTGCACATTTTTAACATTTCTTCAAAATTTGTGAAAACTTTGAAAATAGCAATCTACAAGCTCACAATGAATGCAACACATTGTGACCCTTATAAAAAGTATTCGCCCCTGGCTTGTAGATCAGCTATTTTCAGCTATTAACATGCTACAACAGTGCTCATATGTAGCCTACTAGAATTTCGCCGCCCTTCGGGCGGCTCATCCTAGTTCCGTTGCAGCGCAATGGGAAGAAGGAAATTGCGAGATTTGACAGACTCCACTTCATGTTTCAGCTGTGTTTTTAAACCCAGTATTGTGCCCTTCACATGTATTAACGGATGGGTATAACGGATGGGTATTATTATTATTTTCACATCAAAGCAAATTAAATTAAATTAAAATAAGCACACATGAAACTGCTTTTTACTGTTTTTGTTTACTTACAATAAGTTACTGTTTTTGGAAACCAAAAGATGTTGAGAATGGAGCAGAACATACTGTAGTATATTTTTGTGGGGACCTTGACTGCATTATAGTAGGCCTACAATCTTTTGGATTGCAGTGACCCCACATTGTTTCTTCGGGAACAATATTTGTAGTTACAATGAGGGCTACATGAGCCGAAGGGAGAGAAACACGTCGCCTCTCTCCAGTCCGTGCGTATGCTGCTGCTGGTGGCTGAATAACAACGGATCGCATCGCTGACTGACATAAACGCACAGTTACAATTCAGAGGCACTTCAATAAGAAAACTCAACTAATAACGCTTGTGTGTGTTAATCTGCCCGATGCTGACGTTAGTATATAATGTTTAGATTGTTTTCCTCTTGTACATGCGTTTGTGGGCACAGTGGCAGGGGGTGAAAAGCCGATTTGTCCCATGGTGTGCACTGCGCAACTGTGCAGTGTAAAACATGCTGAAATCAAACCACACACACACACACACACACACACACACACACACACAGTCACTCAGTCACAAATCCTCCACAGTGTGATTACGTGTCTGCAGTGACACTGATGCGAGGTTACAATGAGTCCGTGGTGTGGTGAGACTGGGAAAGGAATAATGAGCGGAAGAGCTTGGCATCCGACTGCGCGCGTTGTGTCGATGAGATGGGCGCGTTGGGAAATACCGCACCGAAGCACACTCGCCTATTAGTTTGCATTGCATTTGCACAGTGCGCTCAGTGCGATATTTCCGAACGTGGCCGTTGTGTGTGTGTGGGTGTGTGTGTGTGGCTGGCTGGCCTGTGTTTTGCTGCGTGGGGATCGCCATGTGAGGGGGCTAGCCAATAAGGGCCCGGTGTTGCATGTGGAGAATTGTGTAGGTTAGTGTGTGTGGTGTAGCCGAACGGGGTGGTGAGAACATGAGGGGGATGTAGCACAGCAATCGGTGACCCCTACATTAAGCTGTGTTGCTCCCAGCATGCAGTGCAAATGCGTGTTGTAGCAACCGTAGCCAATGGGAAAACAGGATGCAGTGTTGCCAGGTCCGCGAATTGTAAGCGAGTTGTAAGTAGCGTGTTGAATGGCATTTTTTCTGGGCTTGTTTTCATAGACCTGGCAACAAATTAGGCGGGGGTGTCGGTGCTTGTGGCGTGTTTGTGTTTATTATTGATAGTGATATTGTTTGTGAGTCTGGACGGGAGGCGGCTTTAGTGGCAGTGCAATGACAATTTTTACGCGGGTGATGTTGAGTGTGGGCGTGCTGCGCGACATGAGGAGATAGCGGAGGGTCGACGCGGAGGGTAAGTCTGTGACGTGTTAGTGTGTTTAGTGGGTTGTTGCAGTGTGTGTTGCAGTGTGTCAGTGACGTAGTAGCTGGTGCCTTTTGTTCCTGGGTGGGAACAGCGTTTTGGGCACACCTTTTCAATTGTATAATAGATAGTCATAGTGGCTTCGTTTGCACTTGTTTTCATAGACCTGGCTGCTTATTTCTCTCACACAATCTGCCAACAGTGTGCACTGCTGTTCCATGAAGTGTAGCAGAGCCTGATGATAATGGCCTCTGCAAGGTTGGCTTTATACTGAACACACACACACACACACACACACACACACACACACACACACACACACACACACACACACACACACACACACACACACACACACACACACACACACACACAAACCACAGCCAAGCTAATGACTGAGCTCATTATGCTGAATAGAAGGAGATGCAACAATGGAGGATGAGAAAACGGAATGGGGCTGAAAAATAAAATGTGATGTGTACGTCGTGCGTGTGCGTGTATGCGTGCGTGTGTTTACTGAATTTATGCATGAATGTATGGAGTCCATAATGCAACAGCTGTGGCTCAGGAGGCCATTTTGGCTCAAGTGGCCACTTTGTTCCATCCCTGGCTCTCTACTTATAAGCAGTAAGTAAAGTAACTTATTACTTAAACTAATATTGCCTGCAGTAAGACGCCCTGAGGGCACTGAAACAACAGAGCTTCTTAATATGGCACAGTTGAGAAGGACTATTTGGTGTCGGTGAGGTCAAATGTAGAGTTGCTGGCCGGCTCCATATATGCAGATCTAGGTGATGATCCAGTCATCTCCATGTATGGCTAATTTGGCTATCCATATAGTTTGATGAGGTCAGTGTCGTGATCTTCATATATGGAGATCCAGGTGATGATAGTCAGCTCCACAAATGAAGATCCATATATGTGTTGTACCAACTTGGTTCATTTGCAAGTTTGCAGCAACCAGACTGGTTATCATGAGACTGTCACAGTATGGCCATATATTGACATTCCCATATATGGGCTTAATATTGATGACATCAGGGATCTCCATATATGGGCATAACAGGGATTGTATTAGGGTATCGTCTGGGAATGCCCTGTGCATGAGAACCATTATCATTCAGAGGATACTGCAGTATAGTGAAACTGTAGTGTACTGTATGTGCGTATCACTCTGCATGCTGAGATCAGACAAATTATACCATAATTGACTGTCACTGTCAATCAGTGAATTCACATAGTATTATTATTTTATTTTCTTGCATTGATCTCAGCATGTGGACTGCATGGAGTTTGATGATTTCTAGCCCAGGGACATTGGCATGTGGATGGTTTCTATGAAGTGGCTCTTCTATATTGACACACCCAAAGCAACAAAGCAAAGCAAAGTTCTTTGTTTACCCAGGGTGAATGGACTAAGCTTGAGATGCTTCTTTACAGCCAGACCCTGCTCATAGAACATTCCATGGTAGGGGTTCAATGCCTTGCTCAAGGGCGGTGGTAATTTTAAAGTGCCGGTCCGGGGATTCGAACTGGCGACCTTCCGATAACAAGACCGCTCCGCAAACCGTTCGGCCACAGCTGCCCATGTTAATGGCTATGGCATTACCATAATGCACAGTATCACAGTATCCTAGTTTTTGAACTATTACTATTATTACACATGGGGAATGACTAGTCTGGGCCGCAACCGCACATGGATAAACATTCATCTCGACCCATCTTGTTTGTTTCTCAAACAATGGGTTGGGACCCGTTTTTGTGCCATGCAACACTTTTGTATGGGTCATGATTGAAATACCAACTTTTGTTTTTAAAGTTTTATACATTTAAAAAAAAAAAAAAAAAAAGTAAACACACGCCGCGTTTCAAGCTTGTGGATCTGCTATACTTTTGATGCTCTTGTGTGACGCCGTAGTTTGATCATTCATTTAAAATGATAGAGCTAAGAGGTTTCTGCATGCCTTCATTCATTTAAAATGATAGAGATAAGAGGTTTCTGCATGCCTTCATTCATTTAAAATGATAGAGCTAAGAGGTTTCTGCATGCCTTCATTCATTTAAAATGATAGAGATAAGAGGTTTCTGCATGCCTTCATTCATTTAAAATGATAGAGATAAGAGGTTTCTACATGCCTTCATTCATTTAAAATGATAGAGCTAAGAGGTTTCTACATGCCTTCATTCATTTAAAATGATAGTGATAAGAGGTTTCTGCATGCCTTCATTCATTTAAAATGATAGAGCTAAGAGGTTTCTACATGCCTTCATTCATTTAAAATGATAGAGCTAAGAGGTTTCTACATGCCTTCATTCATTTAAAATGATAGAGCTAAGAGGTTTCTACATGCCTTCATTCATTTAAAATGATAGAGCTAAGAGGTTTCTACATGCCTTCATTCATTTAAAATGATAGAGATAAGAGGTTTCTACATGCCTTCATTCATTTAAAATGATAGTGATAAGAGGTTTCTGCATGCCTTCATTCATTTAAAATGATCGAGATAAGAGGTTTCTGCATGCCTTCATTCATTTAAAATGATCGAGATAAGAGGTTTCTGCATGCCTTCATTCATTTAAAATGATAGAGCTAAGAGGTTTCTGCATGCCTTCATTCATTTAAAATGATAGAGCTAAGAGGTTTCTACATGCCTTCATTCATTTAAAATGATAGAGCTAAGAGGTTTCTGCATGCCTTCATTCATTTAAAATGATAGTGATAAGAGGTTTCTGCATGCCTTCATTCATTTAAAATGATAGTGATAAGAGGTTTCTGCATGCCTTCATTCATTTAAAATGATAGTGATAAGAGGTTTCTACATGCCTTCATTCATTTAAAATGATAGTGATAAGAGGTTTCTGCATGCCTTCATTCATTTAAAATGATCGAGATAAGAGGTTTCTGCATGCCTTCATTCATTTAAAATGATAGTGATAAGAGGTTTCTGCATGCCTTCATTCATTTAAAATGATCGAGATAAGAGGTTTCTGCATGCCTGACAGCCATTCTGTAAGATGGCATCAGTTGCTATAGGCCTATCTGGGCTTGCGTATGGCTGTCTGTCTACACACCTACAAGGCTGTGAGTGGATGTGCATGTGTGAACAGAACCGTGCGTGCGTGCGTGCGTGCGTGCGTGCGTGCGTGCGTGCGTGCGTGCGTGCGTGACACATCTATTTGTGCCTCAGCTGCTACACTACAGAAGATAAGGCCTGAAGCGCTAATTAGCATCTATGATTACAGCTCAACCCACACTTCTCCTGCCATCAGATTCACACATGCACACACACACACACACACACACACACACACGCACACACACACACACACACACACACACACACGCACACATTCAGACCGATCCAACTGAAAATCAATGCGCGTTCCACATAAATCTTCCCAGCTATCAGGCTTGGCTCAGCATGTGATTGGCTTCTCCTGTCAAAGTTTTTAGTTTTTATAAACCTCTAAAGCCCAACATTCAGTGAACTGAAACCTCCCACGTGAAACACATGTAACCCAGTTAAGAAATAGGTTATGCTTAACTATTATTAAAATCATTTAAATAAGGGTTTGTTTAAAAAGTGTTAAAAGTCTTTATAAAAGTATGATGTGTTTTTGTTTAAAAACGTTTTGTAACTTTATGACATTCTATAGGAGTTTGTTTGTTTTTGTTTTAAAAGAAACGTGAATCTGTTATTTCTATACCAGCACTCATGGGGTTAACATTCTGTATGGGAACGTAGTGAGAGAGTGTGTTGCTGCACGGACGGGAGAAAGTGAGACACGGTTGGAGGAGAGATGTTGCGCAAGAGGCGGAATGAGTGAGCAGTATTATTCAGATAAACTCTGTTTATATTATAAGTTGCAGTGCACAAACCTGCGTGTATATGTTGTGTCTCAAGAGTGTTTACACAACAGTCAGAATGAGAGGACAATCGACACGTTTGGAGAAGCAACTGAATGTTCTACATGAAATTCAGTGACTGGTTTGTGTTGACATGCTAACGCTAATGCTAACGCTAGCTCAGTGAGTTTAGTGTCTGTTCATTGCACGTGGACAGACGTTTCTAGACATAGTTTAACTTCCACAGTTGGACTGTTGATGTGGTAGTCTGTTGTTTTCGACTGGAGGACACAAAGAGGACATTCCAGTTAGAGCTAGAACAACCAGAGCTTCACTCAAAGTTCTCTGGCAACGTGGGATGAGAAGACTGTCTGGACTGCACACATGATATGCTGCTGCTGTACCTACAACTGTGAGTGACTGAGCTTGGAGCTACAGAAACGTCATCTTTCTTTTGGATCACTGAGGAGTGAAGGGACCATTGCTGGTTTGAGGCCACAACGCACACGAGCAACAAACAGGCCTGCAACTTAAAGGTTTTGGGGAACTTAGCATAGTTTTGCCGGCTTTAAGGGACTGTGTCTTTGTGTGAGTGTGTGAGTGTGTGTGTGGGCCCACAAATTAGCATAGGTGTCCTTAAGTGACTCAGAGGTAAAGGGAAGTGTGTTCACTGTTTACATTTAATTAATGTCTTTAAAAGGGTATTATTTATTTACATTTTTGTACTTTACAATAATAGTATTATTGGATACATGTATTCCTGAAGGAAGAGGGGTATATTATTAAGGTTTTCAACCTACAGTGTTCACAGAGCACTTGGTACATTTGTTTACATTTTGTATTTATTGTCTATTTACTATTTTTGCACTATCATTGCACAAAGAGAACTAAATAATTGAGAACTATTTTTCTATATACTGACTTGTGTGAATTCATTTGATTGCCTATTTCTGTTTAGAATAGACGGTTCATTTGGTTACAAGTAGTAAGCGCTAAGGTAAAACTGAAGTTAAAAAGGCTTATTACTATATGCTTTGGGTTAAAACTGCATAAAAAGGTCATTTCATGATAGTGTGGTTTTAAAAACAGCTTGAGCATTTTATTAGTAAAAGAAATCCAAGATAATTAAAACTGAGTTAATCAGAGTTAAGTTAATTTATTTAAAAGAACTCAAAAGCCCTCCCCTCAACTGCATGACTACCGAGGGGACCGCTACATAAAATGGAGGCACTGCTGAGATGATTTTGGATTTCTAAGTATTAATAATTAAAAAGTTAACGTAGGCCCTATAAAAGAAAGAAAGCTACATTTCAAAGTGTACTTACAAGCAGTATTAAAATGGATCAAACCGCACTTATATCAGAGCTAAAGAGCTGGTGTCGTGGCGAGGGCCTAGATGTGACTCATGCCTTGATGACCATCGTCCCAGAAGATGTGGAGATCAACAAAGTGGAGGAATCCCTTGAAACTGTGAAGTGCTTGGGACGGGTGCGTGTCAGAGGGAAGAATTTCAGTGCAAGACTGAACCGTCGGATGGTCTTGTGTGAGACCAAAGAGACAGTTAAGGATCCAAGTGTCCCTCCTGAAGTTGTGCCTATTGATGGTGGAGAGGCGTGGCCTATTATCATCATAGGAGAAGCACAAGCAGCTGCTGAAGAGTTTAATGATAAACTAAAAGGGCTACTACAGGCTGAAGGAAAGACAATGGAGGACCTTAAATCACTAATACCCAGTACAGAACCGCCCCAAAGCTCCACTGAATCCATACTACGTGCCGTCGGTGATTTGTTGGACAAGACAAACAAACCGTCTGATGGGGGACACTATGTTCGTTTACGCATGTTCTCAGGAGTCCTACCAACCCCACCAGGAGAAGAACCATTTGACCATTGGCTAGAGCAAGCATGGCTTATGGTGGAGGAGACTGACTGCTCTGACAGAGAGAAAAGAAGAAGACTAATGGGAAGCTTGAGAGGGCCAGCCCTAGAAATAGTGAAAGCAGTGCGACACGCCAGCCCAGACGCCAGTCCAAAAGAGTGCTTGGAAGCCCTTGAAAGTGCGTTTGGAAGTGCTGAGTCTGGCGATGATCTCTACTTCGCATTCCGACTGATGCAACAGCAATCAGGAGAAAAGCTATCTGATTTCCTCAGACGCTTAGAACGGTCTCTGGCGAAGGTGATACAGAGAGGAGGCCTTCCTGCTAGCTGCATGGATAAAGCCAGGCTGGAGCAACTGCTGAGGGGTGCTACCGCCTCAGACTTGATGCTGATTCAGCTGCGCTTGCGCGAAAGGAAGACTGCTCCGCCAACATTTCTACAGCTCTTGAGTGAGATTCGCACTGAAGAGGAATATGAGGCATCTAGGAAGAAGCTCAGTGCTTCAGTACGCCAAGTACATGTCAACCCAGAAGTGGATGTGAAACAGACTGAGATCCAGAACTTAAAGGCTGAACTAAAAGAGCTAAAGTCAATGGTTGCATCAGTGGTGACCAAACAAGCCCACTTCAAAGAAGACTACGCAGAGGCTACACACATGAGTACGCCACCTGGTCCAGAGTACCGCCAAGACTCTGAACTAGCTGCTTTGAAGAAAGAAATGAAACGTATGAAACAGAAAGTCAAGAACAAAGTAACTGAGCCAGATGCTGCAGTTGCAGTTTCGACAGTGGAGGCTTCTAACCAGTTCTCCAACTCCCCAAAGAGACCACCGAAGAAGTCGGAGGAGAATTTCTGCTATCGGTGTGGTGAGAACGGGCATTACGCGACCAAGTGCCGGAGCCCTGAGAATCAAGCCAAGGTGATAAAGAAGCTAATTCAGGCGTTGAAGGTGACCAAACAGCAGTCTGGTGAGACTACAACCAGTGAAGTTGGTGTCAAGAAAGCTGCTGTCACCACATCAGAGCCTGCTGGCATCCCTGAAGGTTTGATTGGCCCACCAAGCATTGTTCCGCTGAAAGTGAATGGATATTCTTGTGATGCCTTGTTCGATAGTGGCTCTCAGGTAACCATTATATTCGAGTCCTGGTATGAAACCTACCTGTCTGATGTCCAAATACGTCCAGTGTCTGGTCTAGCCCTCTGGGGCCTAAGTGAGTCTGACCTCAGCTACCCCTACCGTGGTTATGTGGTGGTTGATCTTGAATACCCAGCGAAAGTAGCAGGTGCTGACAAGATCGTGACAGTCCTCGCTCTTATCTGCCCCAGTCCCCGAACTGCAGACCAAACTTCTGTCATCGTGGGGACTAATGCCAGTCATGTCCGACGTCTGGTTCAGCAATGTAAGGAGAAGGGCATTGACATCACCCAGACACTGGGAATTAAAGCTTGTCGCAGAGAGACTGAGCTAAGACCGCATGGTACTGCAACAACCATTGAAGAGGAGGATGATATTGGTTATGTGACATGGCAAGGCCCAGGCCCACTGACTATACCTCCTGGTGGTGACTGCAGTGCAGTCTGCAAAGTCGACTTCAAGCACCAAGTTAACAAAGAAGTTCTGATGGTTGACTCATCGCCTACAGCTCCACTCCCAGCTGGTCTGCTGCTGCAGCCTATGGTGGTGCCCAGCGAAGAAGTGAACATCAACCACTTCAGAATCCTGGTCCAGAATGAGTCGCTGACAGAGACCATCATACCAGTTGGAACTGTCATCGGACACATGTACCTGACTGACGCTGTCACTCCACTCACTCCTTCCAAGACAACAGCACCGGAGTTGGATGCTAATCTGATCGACTTTGGAGACTCACCTGTCTCAGAAGAGTGGAAAGGAAGACTCCGTCAAAAGCTGTCCACAAGGTCTCAGGTGTTCTCACTCCATGAATGGGATGTCGGATTAGCCAATGACGTAGAGCACACGATCCGATTGTCAGATACAAGACCGTTCCGGGAGCGCTCTCGACGTCTGCCTCCTGCAGACGTGGAAGACGTGAGAAAGCACCTTCAAGAACTGTTGCGTGCAGGGATCATCAAGGAGTCAAGGAGTCCCTACGCGTCCCCAATCGTGATTGTTCGAAAGAAGAATGGGAGCGTAAGGATGTGTATCGACTACAGATTGCTCAACAGCCGAACAATCCCAGATCAGTATACAACTCCATGCATCGACGATGTCCTTGACTCAATGACTGGAAGCAAATGGTTTTCCGTACTCGACCTGCGGAGTGGCTATTATCAAATCGCCATGGCCGAGGAAGATAAGGAAAAGACGGCATTCATCTGCCCACTGGGGTTCTTCCAGTTCGAAAGGATGCCACAGGGAATAACTGGAGCCCCAGCCACGTTCCAAAGATTAATGGAGAAGGCTGTGGGTGACATGAACCTGCTGGAGGTCCTAGTTTACCTAGATGACTTGATTGTGTTTGGCCGAACTCTGGAAGAGCATGAAGAGCGACTTCTCAAAGTCCTTGATCGTCTTGCAGAGGTTGGACTGAAGATCTCAGTCGACAAGTGTCAGTTTTGCCTGCCCAAGGTGAAATACCTCGGACATATTGTGTCGGCCAATGGAGTCTCGCCTGACCCAAACAAGATTGAAGTAGTCACCAACTGGCCACAGCCGACGCACCTGAAGGCTCTTCAGTCGTTCTTGGGATTCTGTGGCTATTACAGACGTTTCATCGCCAACTATTCAGCCATCGTCAGGCCGTTGTCAGAACTCACTAAAGGCTATGCCCCAAGGCAGCGGGGTAAGAAGCAAGAGAAAGACAGCACAAAGACTTACCTTAAGGACTCTGAGCCCTTCGGTGAGAGATGGGACCTGTCCTGCACCGAAGCGTTCCACCAGATTATTCACTGTCTCACCCACGCACCTGTCTTGGCTTTCGCAGATCCAAACAAGCCATACGTCCTGCACGTGGACGCCAGCTTGAAAGGGCTTGGCGCAGTCCTCTATCAAGAACACAATGAAGGATTGAGGCCAGTTGCATTCGCCAGCAGGAAGTTGAAACCGCCAGAAAGAAACTACGCAATTCACCAGTTGGAGTTTCTATCTCTGAAGTGGGCCATAGTGGATAAATTCCATGATTATTTGTATGGTGCCAGATTCACAGTGCGTACAGATAACAACCCACTTACGTATGTGCTCTCAACTGCCAAGCTTAGTGCGGTTGGGCACAGATGGTTGTCTGCATTGTCCACATACGACTTCGATGTCAAGTACAGACCGGGCATACACAACATAGATGCTGACCTGTTGTCCAGGATGACGGATGAGAGTGAAGAGGAATGGGAGACCATACCACAGACTGGTGTGAGATCCATCTGCAAGAAAGTCTGCATCCCTGGATCCTTGATCAACCCACCAAGATACGTGGATCAGTTAGGAGCCTCTCCTGACTGTGTGCCTGACATCTATGCATTCCCGACGCACTTGGAGTTGAAGTCATTGGGCCAAATGTCAAAGCAAGACCTGATTAAAGCCCAAGAAGAAGATGCAGTCATCAGATCTGCAGTTCAAGCTGTGAAGCAAGGAAAATGGCCTGAAGGAAAGGGTTCCAGCCCAGAACTGGCTCGTCTGAAGAAAGAGATGGGAAAGCTGATGATGAAAGATGAGCTGCTACATCGCTTAAGTAAGAGACCTTCTGGAGAAGAAGTCACCCAACTCGTCCTACCAAGAGAGTTCAGAGAAGTTGTGTTGAAGGCCTCACATGATGACTTGGGACACCTTGGTGTAGAGAGGACTACAGACTTGTTGAGAAGCCGCTTCTTCTGGCCTAAACTGGCATGTGATGTCGAACAGTACATTAAGAATTGCGGAGCATGTGTCACTCGAAAGACTCCGTGTCACAGAGCAGCTCCGTTACACCAGATCGTGAGCAGTGGACCGATGGATTTAGTCTGCATCGACTTCCTGTCCATGGAGCCAGATTCTGCAGGCATCAGCAACGTGTTAGTAATGACTGATCACTTTACACGTTACGCTCAGGCTTTCCCCACCAGGAACCAGAAAGCGCAGACCGTTGCGAAGATACTGGTGGACAAGTATTTCCTACATTATGGATTACCAGCTCGGATCCATTCCGATCAAGGAAGAGATTTCGAGAGTCAGTTAATCAAAGAACTCTTGAAGATGATGGGAATCCGAAAGTCACGGACCACTCCGTATCACCCTCAAGGGGACCCACAGCCTGAAAGGTTCAACCGAACTTTACTTTCCATGCTGGGAACTCTAGGCTGTGAGAAGAAAAGACAGTGGAGCAAACACGTTGGTTACCTTGTTCACGCATACAACAGTACCAAGTGTGACGCTACAGGGTACTCACCCTATTTCTTGTTATTCGGCAGAGAAGCAAGACTGCCAATAGACTTGTGTTTTGGAACTTCTCCGGACGGAAAAGATGAAGCTTGCCATTCCCGCTACGTAGCCAAGTTGAAAGAGGACTTGCAGAGAGCTTACAAGCTTGCCTCTGAAACTGCCGACAAGACACACCAAAGGAACAAGAGGTCCTACGACAAAAGAGTCGGATTCCAGAAATTGGATATCGGCGACAGAGTGTTGCTGAGGAACTTAGGACTGAAGGGGAAACACAAGCTGGAGAGCCGGTGGAGTCCTATCCCTTACGTTGTGCTGGGAAAGATGCCCAATCTTCCTGTGTACAAAGTGAAACCTGAAGATGGAAAAGGAGGAGTAAAAACCCTTCATCGAGATCATCTCCTGCCGATTGGACAACTTGTGAGAATGCCGACTGTGAGTAAGGAGGAAAACTCACCTGTCAAACCAAGGACAAGAGCTGAGACTCAAAAGAGAACAAAGAAAGTCTTACCTGACGAAGAAGAAGCTCTGCAAGAGTTACATGACCTTACAGACTCATCTTCAGAAGAGGAGCACTACTTACCTAAGAAAAAGTACAGTACTTACCTGAAGGAAATCCTACAAAGGGAAAGAGATACTGCCAGAACGTCAGACCTCATCCAAGATGAAAGTGATGCTCAACAGTCAGATGGAAATCCTGTTGAAGAGGACTTATCGGAGGATGAGAGTTCAGAAGAGGAGAACCACATCGTGGAAGAAGTGGATACAGCTCAAGATTCCGTTCCTGAGGAAGAAAGTGATCCCGAAGAAGAGAACGATCCTGAGTCTAACACTCGCCACGATAACCAGAAAGAGACAGAGTCTAATTTGACAAACAAACCAGAAACCCGCCCAAAGAGAACCGTGAAACCAGTCATTAGGTTAACTTATGATGAGCCTGGTAGAGCAAGAGATCAGCCTCTCACAATAGTTCATAGAGGTGTGATCATCAAAATAGGAAAAGTTTAAGCTACTACATGCACCTTTCTACTCATAACTTTTGAGGTTATGTTTATGTTGTTTGATGAGGACATCAAAGCCTTTAGAAGGGGGAGTGTGTAACCCAGTTAAGAAATAGGTTATGCTTAACTATTATTAAAATCATTTAAATAAGGGTTTGTTTAAAAAGTGTTAAAAGTCTTTATAAAAGTATGATGTGTTTTTGTTTAAAAACGTTTTGTAACTTTATGACATTCTATAGGAGTTTGTTTGTTTTTGTTTTAAAAGAAACGTGAATCTGTTATTTCTATACCAGCACTCATGGGGTTAACATTCTGTATGGGAACGTAGTGAGAGAGTGTGTTGCTGCACGGACGGGAGAAAGTGAGACACGGTTGGAGGAGAGATGTTGCGCAAGAGGCGGAATGAGTGAGCAGTATTATTCAGATAAACTCTGTTTATATTATAAGTTGCAGTGCACAAACCTGCGTGTATATGTTGTGTCTCAAGAGTGTTTACACAACAGTCAGAATGAGAGGACAATCGACACGTTTGGAGAAGCAACTGAATGTTCTACATGAAATTCAGTGACTGGTTTGTGTTGACATGCTAACGCTAATGCTAACGCTAGCTCAGTGAGTTTAGTGTCTGTTCATTGCACGTGGACAGACGTTTCTAGACATAGTTTAACTTCCACAGTTGGACTGTTGATGTGGTAGTCTGTTGTTTTCGACTGGAGGACACAAAGAGGACATTCCAGTTAGAGCTAGAACAACCAGAGCTTCACTCAAAGTTCTCTGGCAACGTGGGATGAGAAGACTGTCTGGACTGCACACATGATATGCTGCTGCTGTACCTACAACTGTGAGTGACTGAGCTTGGAGCTACAGAAACGTCATCTTTCTTTTGGATCACTGAGGAGTGAAGGGACCATTGCTGGTTTGAGGCCACAACGCACACAAGCAACAAACAGGCCTGCAACTTAAAGGTTTTGGGGAACTTAGCATAGTTTTGCCGGCTTTAAGGGACTGTGTCTTTGTGTGAGTGTGTGAGTGTGTGTGTGGGCCCACAAATTAGCATAGGTGTCCTTAAGTGACTCAGAGGTAAAGGGAAGTGTGTTCACTGTTTACATTTAATTAATGTCTTTAAAAGGGTATTATTTATTTACATTTTTGTACTTTACAATAATAGTATTATTGGATACATGTATTCCTGAAGGAAGAGGGGTATATTATTAAGGTTTTCAACCTACAGTGTTCACAGAGCACTTGGTACATTTGTTTACATTTTGTATTTATTGTCTATTTACTATTTTTGCACTATCATTGCACAAAGAGAACTAAATAATTGAGAACTATTTTTCTATATACTGACTTGTGTGAATTCATTTGATTGCCTATTTCTGTTTAGAATAGACGGTTCATTTGGTTACAAGTAGTAAGCGCTAAGGTAAAACTGAAGTTAAAAAGGCTTATTACTATATGCTTTGGGTTAAAACTGCATAAAAAGGTCATTTCATGATAGTGTGGTTTTAAAAACAGCTTGAGCATTTTATTAGTAAAAGAAATCCAAGATAATTAAAACTGAGTTAATCAGAGTTAAGTTAATTTATTTAAAAGAACTCAAAAGCCCTCCCCTCAACTGCATGACTACCGAGGGGACCGCTACACACATCTCAAAGGTCTGCATTTTTCCCCCGCTACCCGTAGCTTTGCCAAAATCAGGCACATCATTCCTGACTACAAAAAAAGATTCTGAAAAGAACTAGTCCACATTTGTACCTCCAGGCTGGATTCCTCATTATCATCAAGTCTCTAAAGAGTCTCCAGCTGGTCCAGAGCACTGCTGCATGTGTAACTGTATATTCCCCTCATATTAGCTTCACTGCACTGGCGGCTAGCTGTGAAAATCCAGAATAGAATAAAATAAAAAACCTCTCACCTACAAATCCCATTAACTGCCAGAGTTTCTCTATAGAACAGTCTGCCCACACTGCCAGTGATTTCTTTTTGCGCTTTTACTAATCATTTAACACCCACAGAACATTTTGCTCCATGACTATACACTGACCCCACGCTAGACAGGAACGCCCAAAAACATCACATCCGGGGTAAGAATTTACCCCGGACTTTTCTATGGCTGCCAATGCAACTTGGTCCAATCCTTAATCACATACGGACAAACATCTATGCCGATGCTATCTAACTTGCGGCGGTAGCGTGCCTTGTCCACGGGCAACAGATCTTTCAACGTATGGCATTGCAAATACGTTTGATAATCGCTACTCTGCTCAATATTGTTTTGAAAATGCCGCAAATTGCATTGCAGTGAACGAGCGAAAATCACAACTTCCCCCGTTTGTGGGCGGAGTGACAGTTTGAGACGCTGTTTACGTGCCGTGGTGTCAGTGTATGCAAGCACCAAACATCACCAAACATCCCAAAAGAAAGATAAGAGTCTCCATCCTCATCGTGGAAGAAGAAGTGTGTCACTCTGGGTTGAATGGCTTGTTTTCACCAAAAACGCTGCCTGGAAACAGAAAGCAGAGAAATGTTTATTTATTTTTTATAAATCCTATAACATTAGACTGGAATGGATTGGAACGTTTTAGACCACGTTATTTCTGGGTGAACTCCTCTTTGGAAGTCCTAAAATCACTCACACGTTGCGGAAGAGTGCCTTCTATTGTAAACCGCTGAAAACACCACATGACGACCACATAACAACAATTTGTCCATTGTTTAATTACAGATCTGCGAGCTCACACATTGTGAGCTTGTGGGCACAAGGGGGTGTGTTCTCCCCTCCGTGTCATCAGCGCAGAAACCCGCTACAATAACCTTAATATTAGAGAAAATACATCATAAAAAAATACTACAACCAGCTAAGGAAAGTTTATGCATGTACTATGTGTACTATGTAAACTCTTAATTTCCATTCTCCAGCCATTCAGTTGCCCAAACATATTTTTTTAATAATCTGGGGACCCCCCAAAATCATTTGGCAACCCCCCGAGGGGTCGCGATCGACCCAGGTTGACATGCAGTAATCCTGTCCTCTATAGTGCCTGGTGGAGGGGAAAGGAACTGGTTGGCATAACGTGTTCCTTCCATGCGCTATACGTCCTCCCAGCGAAACACCCCCCTGTCAGGTGATAAGAAGCGGCCTGCTCACTCCTCATGCATTGAAGGAAGCATGAGCTCAGTTCGGGGCTCTCCCCAGGTTGGCAGAGGGAGAGTAGGACTGGGGAGTTAGGACTGGGGAGTTAGGACTGTTAGGACAAGCTGCAGTCATATAGAAATAATCAGGTTGAAGTGGAGGATGCTGCTCTTATGTCTGATGACCTGAAGTGTGTTCGGCGCACGCACGCACAAGAGCGCAAAGCACGGACGCACGTACGCACACACACACACACACACACACACACACACACACAGCACACACATGCATGGACGCATGCATGTTTGTATTACAATACTTGTGAGGACATTTTAAGACTTTATGAATGCCATTTTTTATTTATTTTTGCCATTTTTAACCATAACCCTAAAGCCGAAAAAAGGCAGACATATACGAGCTTGTAGATTTTCCGATGCACGACACCAACGCGCATATCTATAACGTATGCCTAAAAATGTGTCTTTAAACCATAAAACAACCATTTCTCAAATTCTACTATAGAGTAATTTGCTCCTCACAAGTATAGTACACACTACGCACGCACGCACGCACGCACGCACGCACGCAGGCACGCACGCACGCACGCAGGCACGCGCGCGCACACACACACACACACACAAACATCTCCTTTCTATGCTTTCACAGAGCATACGTGCTTATATGTGACACCTGCCTGCCCTCTGCGTCTTTCTCCATTAGTCTTTCATCTCCTGTGTGAGCTCCACTCTTCACGCTCCACGCTCCACAGCTTCTATCTTCCATGCTCTGCTCTCATTTCATCTTGGCTCTTTTGTTAGGTGACAAGGTGTAACTACTACCTTTACTCAAGTAATGTACTTTACAATTTTTTGTTTTGTTTTTTACTTCACTGATATTATAGTATTCCCAATTTTCAATACTTTCACTTCTAGTCCATTACATCTTAATAAGCCCAAACCACACCATTAAAGGGTCGGGTTGGGACACAGCGGTTTTTAAGGTAAAACCACACCAATGCAACTCATTGAGTTGCAATGAGATGCATTGGTGTGGCCTATACCTTAAAAAACGGGTAACACTTTACTTTAAGGGACAAATTCATACACGTAATTAAGGCTTAATTGGGCCTTAATTAAGGCGTGGGTGATGCATTAGTTATCATGAACTATCATTCATTAATTCCTTGTCTTCTTCAATCAATTAATGCTTAAGTAACCCATTACTTAACCATTACTTAACCTCCGTTAATCTATCAGTAGTTAAGCCTGTTACTTAATGTGGTGTGTTTGTAGATCTGTTATTATCGGTCAGTTCTATGCCCAGGATGAGTGCTCATAGGCGGGTAGGATTAGTGAGTTGACTCGGTCTCCGAAACTGGTTCTAAAACTTCCGGGGGTCTCGCATGTTGGGCTGGCTCACCTGGGGGTCGCAGGAGGACCCCCAGGGGTCATTTTTCATCAATTAACTACCAGTTAATTAACGTTTAGTTAAGGGTTAGTTACTAGATGCTTGTCCTCCAAAGTAAAGTCACTTTAATTTCATTATTAATGAATGTTTAATTAATGTTTAGTTAGGGGTTAGTTACTAGATGCTTGTCCTCCAAAGTAAAGTCAAATTAATTTCAGTATTAATTAATGTTTAATTAATGTTTAGTTAGTTAGTTATTCGAGGGCGGCAGCATGTGAAGACGTGTTTCCTGAATGCTCCGCACAGCGTCTATGTCTAGCTTAATTTTACCCTCCCGGACGCCAACAAACACAACCTTATGAATTAAACTATAGTTCAAAAGTCATTTTACAACTTATTCGGACTATTTGTGGTTCCACGATGCCACCAAAGGGACCTAAACGCGGTAAAGAAACCGCATCGGCAACTCCAGGCACCGACGACGAGGAGGAAGCACGCACGCTGTTCATGCCTGACTCGGCTGTGGAAGCCCTCATTAATGCTATTAAGGAGTCGGAGCATCGAGTACTAGCCGAGATAGAATTGTCGAACAAACTAATTGAAACTCTCTCCACAGAGCTCCGCGCCGAGATGGCAACTATTCGGGTCGAATTCACTGACTCACTGAACAACATCCAGACCGAATGCGCAGCCCACGCCGCACAAATTAGCAGCCTGGAAGGGGCTGCTAACAGCTACTCCGACCGAGTCGTTGAACTGGAAGCTCCAGTTAAATTACTGACTGCCCAAGCAGAGCAACTGGCTTCAAAAACGGATGACTTGGAGTCTAGACAACGCAGAAACAACTGCCGTATTTTCGGAATCGACGAGAAATTCGGCGAAATACGACCAGAACAAGCTGTTGCCGAACTGCTAAAGCTATCCTTGAAACTTGACTACCTCCCGACCTTGGACCTAGGCTAACAACCGACTGAGACCCTTCGTAGTCAAGTTCCACTACTTCCAGGAGAAGGTGGATATTCTATGCAAAGCAGCAGCAGCCAAATCCATTCTACACAACGGTAGCCGAATTCATATATTCGCTGATTACACGGCTTCGGTGATGAGGCAACGTGCAGCCTTTACCGACGCTAAAGCCCTGTTAAGAAGTTGCCCCGGAGTACAACGGTACGGCCTCGCTTGTATTCAATAGACCACCATTCTAGCTTTTTATTTTATTAGACCTGCCCGACGCGGCATGGGTGACCAAGCAGCAATACAAACAGCTGTTTTGTTATTGCAGCGGCTGTTTTGAACTCTTGTTATGTTTTATGGAACTGTGACGCCGGAACTCTGGCTAGGCTAAGTTAGGTGGCTATGTTAGCCGGCCGGGTCTATGACAACAACCATTGCTAGTCCACGATGCTAACAAACAGCTGTCAATGAGCCGTTCAGGCGACTCCACTTATTATTATTATTTTCTTTCTCTTTCGTGACTCTCCACCGTTACCCACGTTTCGACAGACTTTTTTGTTTAAATCTTCCTTATAACCTTTGAAGCCATGTTAAAACGACAGTCATGTGTTATGTTTTGCTATTTTCTATTTTGTATTCACTTTTTTGACATGATTACACGGCAACATAGTATGACATGCCTGTTTTTCTTTGTTCTATTGTCATTGATACTGAAACGCTCGGGACAGGGACGTGCATGGGTCCGGGTGCGCGTGCGCTCGGACACGGGTACACTCTCTCTCCCTCTCCTCTCTCTTCCTTTAAAGGGTGTATACATGCTTTCTCTACAGAATAGTCTACTATATCCTACATTTATTTTTTCTATTAGTCTATATATGCAGTATTGATAACATTTAGGAATTACTTTTTGCAACTTTACTTCCTTGTTTTGGCCTTTTTACAATCCCCATGGTACCACTAATAGGAACATCACTATGGCAATATACGTGTCTATGCTTGCCTGTGTTGCGTGTGGCCATGACATCACTCACACACACACACTCAGTCATTCAATCATTGTCTGTGCCTAATCCTCTGTCTCTCCTCCCCACTCAGACCGACACACCCAGGCTGGCACACCTGCAGCAGATTCCCCTAATTGTCCTCTGCTGCAGCCAACTGCTGTAAAAGCCAGCCAGCTCAGGGTCAAGGCAGACACAGACCCAGCAACAACTCAGTCCCAATACCATGTCAATACTTTTTTCAGTTAAACTTAATTGTCTCCACCAGGCCGAAGGCTCCAGGGAGCACACACACTCCCTGGATGCCAACGATGAACCTCTGCCCCACATTTTCCAGAACGGCCTGTTATAGTGCCACCATGAGGCAGCTTTTCAAATTTTTTACCTAAAACTGCACCGATCTGCGTGAAACGTTGCATGCACACTCCCTAGAGGCCAAGGACAAACCTTTTACCTGCATTTTCCGCATCTGCCTTTTATAGCGCCACCAGGAGGCCGACTTTTGTAAAACACATTTTTTGATATTACTCCTCCAGATTCTGTCCAAAAATCTCACAAATCGTTACACAGTATCTCTATGGTCATGTGCTCAAGTCGGATCTTTCCGATATTTCATATTCCATCCTAATTGGCTATAATTGGCTTTCAAAGTTTGCAAGATTGCCCCATTTTGAACAAAAGCCTCAAATCATGAACGCAGCATGCAATTTACGTGAAATCTTTCACACATTTTCTTACTAGGCTGAGGAATATATCCCACCCTTTTCACATTCGCCTGTTATAGCGCCACCAACAGGTTGATTTTTGCAAAACACATTTTTGGAACAAAATGTCTCAAATCATCCAATTGCCATCAAAGGCGTATGAAGAAATGGCACCCTTTTCACATTGGCCTATTATAGCGCCACCAGGAGGCCACAACCTGACCTGCCCTGGTGGAGACCTGTGCCCCGAGGGGCACTTTTTCTAGTTTAGTTTAGTTTGGCCTGGGGATGGCCGGCAGTCATAGTTTTCGTTGTTATTAGTTAGTTGGTTTTAAGTTAGGAGAGGGGGGATACAGCTTCGACGTCCCTATAGGGACGTCGAAGCTGTGGGGGGGGGGGGGGCCCAGGCCACCCCCTATAGTATAGGGGGTGGCCTGGGCCCCCCCTCATTCTCCTGTTTTGGCCGGCATCTCCAGGTCTCCTTTGTTCTACTAAGTTGGTAAAGTACCAGTAAAATGTATTTTGTTTGATATTTTGGTTGCTCACACCCAGTGATTTAATACCTCTGTGGGGAAGTTGGTTAATAAAAAACGTTAAACTTGTTATTTTGTGATGTCCTTCCTTTATGTTGAGGTCTCTAATTCGAGCCACTTGTTCTTACATACTTTGTTTGGAGACCGTAACATTATGGTGGCTCGCCGAAACTATAGATCTGTTTCCCTAACTTTGAAAATTAATTGAATTTGTTGGTGTGCATATTTGAATTTTTTTTTAATGTTTGGATTTATTTTGTCCACCTTAATTAATTGGCTTTAGGCTATCTTTTGTTTGCAAATTATCAGTAATTCATTTCAGTATTTAACCTAATTATACTGAGTTTCTGAAATTTGTAACTTGCCTAAGTTGGTGCACACTTACACTGAGAACTGGTTTGAGCAGGTTTTCTTTTCTTGCTGGTCTGTGTCTCATCGTTTTGGCTCATTTGCCTTATATTATATTGTATTTTTGTGAGCATTTTTGTGGTGCTCTTTGACTTTAAGCCTACACTGCTTTTGCAATCTTTGTCTCCACCAGGCCGAAGGCATGGGGAGAGAGTATGTTTTGCACTCCGTCCGTGTGTGTGTGTGTGTGTGTGTGTGTGTGTCTGTCCGTCCGTCCGTCCGTCCGTCCTTCCTCCCTTCCTTCCTTCCGTCCGTCCGTTACCAGCTAATCTCCGGCACCGTTGGCCCGATCCATGCCAAACTTTGCACACGTACTCCCTGGATGCCAACGATGAACCTCTGCCCCAAATATTCCTCAACGGCATGTTATAGCGCCACCATGAGGCCGATTTAGGCAAAACACATTTCTGTATATTACTCGTACACATTTTATCCATACATCACACAATTCGGTATACACTATCTCCATAGTCATGTGATCAACACGGATCTGCACCATTTCCCATCTTCCATCCTGATTGGCTAAGATTGGCTTCCAAAGCTCACATGATTGGTCCGTTTCGAACAAAATGCCACAAATCAAAAACAGTGTGCAATTTCCGTGAAATTATACACGCACATTTCCACTAGACCGAGGACGACGTGCCACTTATTTTCTCCAAATCAGCCTCACGGTGGCGCTATAACAGGGCAATTCCTGTTTTTACCTATAACTGCATCAATCTGTATGCAACTTATGTATGTGCACTCCCTAGAGGCCATGGAAAAACATTTTCCCTGCATCCCTCCACATCTGCCGGTTATAGCGCCACCATGAGGCCGATTTCTGCAAAACACGTTGTTGGTCATGTTCGTCGCACAGATTTTATCTAAATCTCACGCAAATCGGTACACATGATCTCTGTAGTCATGTGATCAAGAGTGGCCCGTTTTGTACAAAATGCTGCACATGTCCTGCTCATCCAGAATTCTATCCTCTACAAAATTAAGAAAATTGATGCAAAAAACAAACAAACATGTTTATATACTCCTAAACATTTTGCCAAACATCACACACACTCCTATCCTCCTAGTTTGCGCTCTTTTTGTCGCTTTGCGGTAAAAATGTCCATACAATTGGTAGAAGCCATAATCCAAAATGGAGTTTAAGTTGGAGGATTTTGTTAAGCAGCGTTCCCTTGATGTTTTCCATAAATGCACAAAGGGGGATTTAATTGATATTGCTGATCACTACAATATCAAAGTCCCAAGTGCTAAAGCAAAAAAGACAAAGCCTGAGTTATGGGCAGCATTGTTTGAGCAAGGTGTTTTGCCTGACCCTGGTATGGCTAACCTGACTCCGCCAGATGGGGCAGCAGAGAGTACACTGGGTTCCCCCCTCCTGCTCCCATCTGGGAACTCTCAGGCAGACTTGATGCCCGGCCACAAAACGGCCTGGCCAATCAGCGGCAGCTAGAGGCGGGATCAAGGCAGCACTGTGTATGCCTTGATTTTATATTTCCCCACTCACTCCAGAGGGCCACATTGCATATTACTGTCGTAGCAAAAATAGCCGATCTACAAGCTCAAAACGTGTCACAATGCGACACGTTTTGAGCTTGTAGATCATCTATTTTTGCTATATTTGAATTGAAAACCTGAATAATTTTTTGCTATTTTTGGAAGTAACCTTTTTAATTTCAAAATTAAATTTCAAATGCATTTAGTTATAGTTATGTTAACTTTATGAACTGTTAGCATAACTACATTGGACACAAAAAGACAATAACATTTTAATACTAGTCATTAAGTACTAGTCATTTAATATAGTCATGAAGTACAGCGGTTTTGGAATTGTAACAGCTGAAATCAATACTATATCAGTATGCTGATATTAACATGCGGGCCACATTAAGTGAAGGTGGGGCTATGGCCCATTATTGTCTTCTTCTTCTTCTTCTTCCGCCAACTTTATTCAGTACGTACAGTAGATGATACATTTTGTGAGATGAATTAGAGCAGTTTCCCAAACACTGCATGGGTCGGGACCCATTTGTGAGTCACTTTATTTTTTGTGAGCTTGTAGATATGCTCTTTTCACTATGTTGGGACCCGGGCAAATATCTAATTTCTGTTTGGGTCACGGGCTAAAACGTTTGGGAACCACTGAATTAAAGTATAGACAGCATCATATAAACACATTAAATCTACTTTAGCAAGATTCTGTGCATTGTCACACAACTAACATTTGTAGTTATATTTTGTGGTAGAAAAATGTATACTAAATTAGACAGCATTCTATTTGAGCAGATATTCTCAATCATTTGGAGAATCTAATATTTTAATAACAAAGACATTTGATAAGGAATACTCTTTTATTTCAGTCAACATTTTTTTAATAGCAGTAATAATAGTGACTTGACTTTTATTTGGTACTAGCCACAGAGACTCTCCAAGCGAGTGCCATCTGCAGGGTCAGTTGCCAAGACCATTATTATGACTGGTACAACATAGTCCACAACAATACACTTTCCAGTTTCCAGGAATCCATTCCTGAAACATGTTTATTCCTCTTCCATGGTGTTTAGGCCTAAAAAGTGAGGTACACAGCACCTGAAAAGAATGAACAGAAGTAAAGGCATCGCTGTAGAGAAATATTGTATGCAGTATATCTTACATGACGAGAGAGAGAGAGAGAGAGAGAGAGACACAGACACAGACACAGAGAGAGAGACACAGACACAGAGAGAGAGACACAGACACAGACACAGAGAGAGAGAGAGAGAGAGAGAGAGAGAGAGAGAGAGAGAGAGAGAGAGAGAGACACAGACACACAGAGAGAGAGAGAGACACAGAGAGAGAGAGAGAGAGAGAGAGAGAGAGAGACACAGACACACAGAGAGAGAGAGAGACACAGAGAGAGAGAGAGAGAGAGAGAGAGAGAGAGAGAGAGAGACCTATGTGTAACAGAACTTACAAGAATCCCTTTCCACAGCCCAGAGGTCCAAAGATCATTTCAGTTGGCAGGCAGTGTGCCTTTCTACATTTGCCACTCAAGTTGGGGCAAGACCAAGGAGCTGCAGCCTCATTTTCAACAACTAGAATCAAAAATAAAAGACATGTGTTACCTTCATTGTTTCCCCCATAGCAATACAAAACAAATAAAGTTAATTTACCATCCACTAGAGCATAGAAATTGACCAGATCAGCAGAAGAACATGCAGCGAAAATAAACCAACACTTACTATGAAGTGATAAGACAACCAAGATCACCATCACCAACAAACGTTGACGAGACATTTTCCAGGTGTCCTTACTCCAGTGTTGCTGACCCAAAATGACCACCCTGCATGGTTCTGTATTTATTTGGGTCTCATGGGAGGAGCAGAACTAATGTGGAACAACATAGCGGTCACTATGTTAGTCATTATGGACATGCTGTTCTTAATCCCATTTAGGAAAATAGCATCCCAGTGTGCAGAACTCGTGATCAATTATCATCATCATGAGACAGGAGGAATCCACGACCAAGATCAGACCTGTCTGAACTGATCAGTGCTGTACTGTACTGTACTGTACTGTACTACCCCGTACTGTACTGTACTGTACTGTACTGTACTGTACTGTACTGTACTGTACTGTACTGTACTGTACTGTACTGTACTGTACTGTACTGTACTATACTGTACTGTACTGTACTGTACTAATTTTATGGTTTTCTTTCTCTCAACTTCAGTGTTCTCGCCCCAAAACAAGCGACTATTAGGTCGTATGAGCACTTCAAACATACATTGGATATTGTCTGTCTGTCTGTCTGTCTGTCTGTCGTACGAACAGCTGCAATACCGCTGGGTGACAGACCTACAGTAAAGTGGCACTGTTTTGGTCATTATAACTATAACTGCAGCCAGCCCGCTGTGTTTTTGAGCAGCCTGCACCGCTCAATTCACATAGGTGTGATTTTTCTTATTGCTTGGCCCCGTCTTATTGCTGCTTGAAACTATATTCTTATATTAGTTTTTGCCTTTACTGACTAGAATCACAGACCAGTGGATGGAGACATCCAGTTCATTCCACGTGCCGTGTAAGAGAATATCTTATTTCTCTCAGGATTCCATTTCCTATCCTAACACACGCTGTACAAGCAGCACCCATGCTGAAATGACTCTGTCATGCATCATTAGAGGCTGCTGGGTCTTTTGTTCTGGTTGTTTCAAATGATATATATATATATAGGCCTACACAACATGTTGGCAATTGTGTCTTTTAAGTCGTTTAGTTCTGGCGAAGTCGATACGGCCAGGATAATGACCTAGCCGTCAGTCAAAATAACACCCGGGATAATGCGTTACCAATGGGGATATAATGCACCCTTCGTATAGTAGGGGACATTAGTGGGAGCGTAAAGCTGCAGTGCAGAGCCACGAGTAATACCTCGTGCATGCGTCCATGTGTGCACGCCGACATTCACTGTTGCCAGATTTTGCAACAGGGTTTCGGTGGACAAACAGCCTTTATATAAATGTGGGCTATCCTTGACATGAAAATGTTTGATAACCCTGGTTATTATGGCATACAGCTCATGAAAATCTAAAAATCCTATCTCAAAATATTAGAATATTAATATTTTACGAGACCACTAAAAAAAAGATTTTTTTAATCCAGAAATGTCGACCATCTGAAAAGTAGTACATTAATGTATGCAGTCAGTATATGGTGTGGGCTACTTTTGAACAAATTATTTCATCAACGGGGCGTGGCCTGGACGTGATCAGCCTTTGTCACTGTTGAGGTGTTATGGAAGCCCTTTGATAACAGCCGTTAATTCATTTGTATTGACATTGTTCAGTCTTAAGGGCCTTGCAAACGTGAAGCGAGGAACGCAGGCATTGTTGCCTGGATCAACACAGGTCTCCTCCAGGTCTGTTAAAGGGGCGCGACAACGCAAGAGTAAAAAAAAAAGCTAAACAGAATCCATCCGCGTAACGAGCACGCGCGCAACAAATTCACGTAAATGCGCTTTGTATTGTCGCACCACGACTTCTCCGAGCAAAAACGCAGGTCTCATTGAAAATGAACTATAGGCGCGTTTTATCGCTCCCCGTTTTGCAAGGCCCTTTAGTCTAACACCTTCCTCTTGACAATACAACCTAGATTCTCTGTGGGGTTCAGGTCAGGTCAGTTGGCTGGTCAGTTAAGCACATAAGTAGCCTAATACCATGGTCAATACACCAGTTAGTTGTTTTGTTAATGCGGGCAGGTGCCAAATCCAGCTGGAAAGGAAAATCAGCATCTCCATAAAGCCTGTCAACATAAGCACAAAGCGGGGCACGGTGGCACAGTTGGTAGTGCTGTCGCCTCACAGCTAGAAGGTCCTGGGTTCGATTCCCGCTCGGGGCGCTGTGGGTGCTGGCGGCGTGTTTCCTCCTCCGCGTCATCAGTGCCCATACCCGAGGCTGGGTTGGCGAAAGGGCCTTTCTGTGTGGAGTTTGCATGTTCTCCCCGTGTCCCCTAGGTAGGTACCCTCACAAAAAACATGCAGTAATCCTGGTCTCTAAACTGCCTCCCCCTGGCCAGCCGGGGCGCCTGATGGAGGGGAAAGGAACTGGTTGGAATAACGTGTTCCTTCCACGCGCTACATCCAACCAGGGAAACTCCCCCCTGTCAGGTGTAAAGGAGCAACTTGGACACTCAGGCATGAAGGAAGCATGAGTTCAAGTCCGTTGCTCTCCCCATGTCCCCCATATATGGGGACTAGGCTGGCGGAGGGTGTGTAGAGCCCAGGATCACATTAGATAATTGACACAGGGGTGAAAAATGGGTTACAAAATCGTGGGATAAAAAATATGAAAAAAAAAACATAAGCACAAAGTGATCTAAACATATCCTGATGAATGGCTTGATACAACACAGTGGACCAACACCTTGATACAACACAGTGGACCAACACCTTGATACAACACAGTGGACCAACACCTTGATACAACACAGTGGACCAACACCTTGATACAACACAGTGGACCAACACCTTGATACAACACAGTGGACCAACACCTTGATACAACACAGTGGACCAACACCTTGATACAACACAGTGGACCAACACCTTGATACAACACAGTGGACCAACACCTTGATACAACACAGTGGACCAACACCTTGATACAACCCAGTGGACCAACACCTTGATACAAGTACAACACAGTGGACCAACACCTTGATACAACACAGTGGACCAACACCTTGATACAACACAGTGGACCAACACCTTGATACAACACAGTGGACCAACACCTTGATACAACACAGTGGACCAACACCTTGATACAGCACAGTGGACCAACACCAGCAGATGACATGCAGCCAGATTGAAAGCCAGCTGGCCCGCCCCCCAAAAAATATAGTTTTTGTTTTTTATAATAAATAAATACATGAATATTGAACTTGAAAGTATAATGAACCCATATCCGTTTTATTTGAGTCAGTAACTAATATGAAGCAAAAATTGTATGAAAACATAACGGATGTTTTCATAATAACACTTTAACTTTAAAGTCCCCTTTATCATGCAGCTTTACACCGGTGAGCATCTGACTTGAATATCCATGCCATGATTAATATCTTGAATAAAGATGCATACCTCTTGGAAGAGTGCAGGCAAAATCCAGCAACAGGTGGATGAGTTATTATTATTCTCCACAGCATACTTTATTATGCATACCACTGATCTGATGGCCTTCCGTTTCAATGTTGGGTGGTGGTCGTTTAATAGCAGGGAGCCTGCCTGGGCTTTCAATCCAATCATAACTCCCACACCTCCTGGTATTAGAGACATATGAGGGGGCCGCCTATTTAAGGCATGAACAAGTAGAGTGAATGAATGGAGACACGGCACGGCAGGCTTTCCTAGGATTACACTTCAAAAGTCTGGTTATTATTCAGCAATAGCAAGCGGCTGCGAGCATCTTTCATGCAAAGAGTCTTCTTTGCCCTCGCGTCACATCGGAGGCTGCTGATAACCCATTTTGACCTGAGATCAGATTCTAAAACTGTCTTCTACATCCTGGCAGTTTTCTGAAAAAGCTATGTTTCTATGTCAGTCGTTCAAAAATAGCAGACCTACAAGCTCGTAGCGCGCCATGAGCTTGTAGATCTGCTATTTTTCAATAGCTAAAGCATAACATAATGCTAACACCAAGGGGGTGAGATGTGGTCAAATGTATACATTTCCTGGAGGGTCTGGATCGCATCTTGGTGAAGTCTTGCATTGTGTGATGCCTAGTGTGCGACCAATCGTTTAGTGTGAAAGCCACAACGATATAATGACGATTTAAAAAAAAGACTCCTGCAGTGTGAAATACATAACGATCTGATGACTCGCCGACAACTTTAAAACTCCTACAGTGTGTAGGGGCCATTACTAGCTCATAACACATTGCATTGTGAGCTTGTAGAAGAGTTTCTTTAAATTATTATTTTTCCCACTTAAAAAAAAAAGAAATCGTGAATGCCCAAAATAGAAATTGCAGGTTGAAAGTGGCATAGGGCTTTAGAAGACTTCTCAACGGTACCAATAATACAGTATGTGGGCTTCTCTCTGTACTTGGCTCCTATCTAACAGGTGGTCATGACTCACGTTATCTTATAATGTATGCACTCTGTGTCCAACGTTGCATCACTTCCCACTGACATTATACACTATCTGTAATGAGTCACTCACTGCTGTGACTCATAGATGTCAAACAAAAGCAAATGTTAAGATCCACACTTAACAGGTGGACTCATTACCAAAGTTAATACATACACAACTTGTTCCCTCTCTCAGAATACTGTCCAGATCCTCTCCACTAACATCCATCACGTCCAGAAACCTTCTCGCTGCATCTAAAATAATTGTAATCCTTTCTGACTTGCCTTTTATCTCTACCACACAATTGATCACCATGGCAATGAATGCAAGAAACCTTTTCTTGTCCATATAGACACCCCTCTCAGTTCCATTCACTTTTTCCCTCAGTTGAGGTTCCTGTTCAGCCTGATGTGAGACCATCTTTTCATTGCTCGACTCCACTCTCTCTTTTTCTTTTTTTTTAATTTGAAGCTAGATCTACAAAGAATAGGGTTGGGACTGGGAATTAAAATACGTTATCGAATTAATTGGAGGCTTTGTGATTAATCTATGAATCAATGAATAGTGACTACATAAGCAATAAAGGTTATAATAATAGTAATAATATTATTTATATAATGCTTCTCTGAGTACCTAAAGATGCATGCTTTACAAGGGGAACATGAGAACAAATAAAAACAACTTTATTAGGGAAAAACTAAGACTATGGAATAAAATAAATTAAAACGATGGAATGAGAGCTGGGGAAAGCAATATTCTAGAGTTGGGTTTGAACTTAGGGTGGTGACATGTCTGAGTTTTGGGAAGTGCATAGTTTTGACAGGTCTGCCTGCTGTGGACAGTGAAAACCTGACCATTAAACACGGGCAGATGCAAGGATACAGTCTATCATTCATTGTTAAAGGAAGCCAGCCACATGTCGATGCAAAGACGTGTAGCTGCTCCAAACGATATTCCCATTCATCTTTGCGTCTGCTCGTGTAAATGCAGCATCAAGTGTGAGGGGTTGGGGAAAGGATGGAAAGTACCATAGTGTTATTAAGGAGGACTCCTTCTAATGATATGGACCAGAGCTAAACTAATGTTAGCTCCCATGCTAGTAGCTACCTTCGTCAGACAACAACAACACCACCCAGATCGGGTGGAAGCTGCTGATATCACTTTGCTTGTGCCCGTGGATGGGAATTAAGATTTAAAAGGCTATGTTAAGACACTCTGTTAAGAGTGTCATAAGCATGCGCCCGTCCTGCCCTGGAAGTAGCAGATCTACAAATGATCTACCCGTCGCAATGCACACCTCTTTGGGCTTGTACATCTGTGTTTTTCGCGCAGTTAGTTGAATTATATCGATTCACAACTTTAGGAACAAACCAACGTCCGATGCAGATGCTATTTTGCCCGATCCAGACACACGTGCATCGATGTAGTCGCATCGTTAATGTTAAAATCGATTACCGATTCATATCGATATTTCTTGACACCACTAGTGACCAGTTTCCATGACCTGGGTTACACATGCATTTCCAACTTGCATCGTTCCAAGTAGGCCAGTAGTCCTATATTAAAATAATCTTTAATGGTCACGTCAATATGAATCAGAGATACAAAATAAACAAACCCGATATGTCCATATATAGGCATTTGATAGGTTGCCACGGTTACACACTGAGTATTGACACGCCATATATGGAACTGTCCGACGTATCCAACTGACATATCCAAGTCTGACATCACAAACTCCATATTTGGGCATTGGGTTGATCTGGAGCTCCATACATGGAGACGGCAGAGACGTCTACTGCTGATGACATCATGCTGATGTAAAATATGGATATGTAGACACGTGACTCATGGTGACTTCAGCGAGATGTGACGTAGCATCCATCAGAGCTCTAAAGGACGGCCATCACTCCCTGAGTTTAGAGAGAAGCAGTGATTATCTCTAAGACGGCACTTAGTTCTCACCACTTCAACCTTCAGCTTCCTCCACTTTTATTCTCAGCGGTGTAGAAATGGTGTCCGCCAGCAGTCTCCTGTCTGAGGAGCACTTCCTGTGTTACATCTGTATGGATGTGTTCACTGTTCCAGTCGCCACTCCGTGTGGACACAACTACTGCAAAGCCTGTATCACACGTTACTGGGACACTAGTGATGTGTGCAAGTGTCCACTGTGTGCAAAGATCTTCAATGCGAGGCCAGACGTATCTGTCAATACTTTGGTTTCTGAGATGGTTCATCAGTGCAGGAACAACAAGTTGAAAGAAGAATATGAAGCAAAGACAGAGGCTGAAATCCAGCAGATGATCCAGGAGAGACGAGTGAAGATTCAGGAGGTCAAACGCTCAGTAGAGCTCAGCAGGAGAGATGCAGACACAGTGATAGCAGACAGCGTGCAGGTCTTCAATGCTCTGATCATCTGTATTGAGAGAAGCCAGGCTGAGCTCATTGGTGTGATTGAAGAGAAGCAGAAAGCAACAGAGAAACAGGCTGAAGGCTTCATTGACGATCTGAAACAGGAAGTCACTCAGTTAGAGAAGAGAAACTCTGAGCTGAAACAGATCTCACACTCTGAAGACCACCTCCTCCAGAACTGCACCTCCAACAACACAGGGTGGAGACCCACCAAGGACTGGACAAAGGTCAATGTCCGTCAGTCTTCACATGTGGGGACTGTGAGGACAGCTGTGTCTCAGCTGGAGAAGACACTCAGTCAAGAGATGAAGAAGCACCTGTGTGATGTTGAGCTGAAGAGGATCCAGCAATATGAGGTGGATGTAACTCTGGACCCTGATACAGCACATCCCTTCCTCATCCTGTCTGACGATGGAAAACAAGTGAGTCGTGGAAACCGAAGGAATAATGTCCCTGACAACACAAAGAGATTCTCTGCATGTCCCTCTGTCTTAGGAAAACAAAGCTTTTCCTCAGGAAGGTTTTACTATGAGGTCCAGGTTGGAGGGAAGACTCACTGGATAATAGGAGTGGCCAGAGAGTCCATCAACATGAAGGGATGTACCACACTGAGTCCCAACAATGGTTACTGGACTATAAGGTTGATGCATGGAAATGAGTACAAGGCTGCTGCTGGCCCTGATGTCCTCCTCCCTGTAAGAGAGGAGCTCCAGAAAGTGGGAGTGTTTGTGGATTATGAGGAGGGTATGGTCTCCTTTTATGATGTGGAGACCAGAGTTCATCTCTACTTTTTCACTGGCTGCTCCTTCACTGAGAGACTATATCCATACTTCTGTCCATATAATGATGATGGTGGTAACTCTGCTCCTCTGATAATCTCTCCTGTCAAGATGGACGCTGGGCTCGGGGAGGACGGTGGGAACATGTTCCCTCCATCTTCAAAAAGAAGAAAAACATGACGTCTCCAGTAAATTATTTAAACATAAATCATGTTTATATTTCATTTAAGCTCCACACGTCTATTGATGCAAAAATAAATGAAAAAAAAGAAGAAAAACATCAAACTATTTTAAAATAAATTAAGCTATAGTTCCTGTAGCCTGGCTAATAAGCCAGACTAATATCACACAACACTGTCGCGGTATATTAGTCTGGGCTGGCTCCACTTGGATTTCATTTCCCGGGGGGCGGGTTCAAACATTTTCTCTTTGACGCAATTGGTCAGAGCTACTGTCAGTCAAAGGTCTCAAGCATTGAACGTCACTGTACCAAAGCCCGCCCATATTGCATACCGTGTCCCGATTGGCCCGACCTGTTCTCGGTTGTAGGAAAGAGGCGTGCTACTGAGCCTCGCCAGACCCTAATCCGCTGGCAGGCAAAATTTTTTTTGCCAACGGCTGATTCGGTCTGGTTTATTAACCAGGCTATAGTTCCTGTGCATTAATGCAAACAAGCGAACAGATAAATAAAAATAAGGAAAAAGTGTTATGAAGGATTATATAATTGGTTCTCAAAGTGGGGTCCGGGGACCCCAGGGGTCCTTGAGGGAGTTCCAGGGGGTCCCCAGCTAAATGATAGTTAGGAACCAAAATATGGGTCTGTAACTCAGAGTGTTGCATTTGTACACAATTAACATTGATTTTACAATATAAATTGGGGTCCCAGAGATAGAAATGCCATTAACGGTAGTTTTATCCTATAGTTTTATCTTATAGTTTTATCCTGTAGTTTTATCCTAGTTTTATCCTGTAGTCATAGTTTTATCCTGTAGTTTGATATAGTCATAGTTTTATCCTATAGTTTTATCCTGTAGTTGTATCCTATAGTTTTATCCTGTAGTTGTCTCCACCAGGCCGAAGGCATGGGGAGAGAGTATGTTTTGCACTCCGTCCGTCCGTCCGTGTGTCCGTCCGTGTGTCCGTCTGTGAACAGCTAATCTCCGCCACTGTTAACGCGGTCGATGCCACATTTTGCACACACACTCCCTGGATGCCAACGATGAACCTCTGCCCCAAAATTTCCAGAACGGCCTGTTATAGCGCCACCAGGAGGCCGCTTTGTGCAAAACAAGTTTTTGGACAGTACACCTACAGATTTTGTCCAAACATCACGCAAATTGGTACACAGTCTCTCTAGAGTCATTCAACCAAACGGGTCTTTCAGATTTCTCAGACTCCATCCTGATTGGCTAAGATTGGCTTCCAAAGTTCGCAGGAGTGTTCAGTTTCAAACAAAATGCTTTAAATCATGAACACATCGTGTGATTTCCGTGAAATTGCGCACGCACATTCCCACTAGGCCGAGGAAGAAATGCCACGTGAACATTTTCAACTCAGCCTCATGGTGGCGCTATAACTGGCCGAAAAGTGTTTTTACCTCCAACTGCACGGATTTGTGGATAACATTGTATGCCAACTCCCTAGAGGCCAAGGAAAAACCTTTGCCTGGAATTTTTCACATCTGCTCTTTATAGCACCACCAGGAGGCCGACATATGTAAAACACATTTTCTAATATTACTCCTTCAGATGTTATCCAAATTTCACGCAAATCGGTACACATGCTCTCCATAGTCATGTAATCCACCTTCATTGCCTACGATTGGCTTCTAAACTTTTCAGGAGTAGCCCGCTTGGTAACCGTTTTGTACAAATCGCCACAACTACTCAACGCAGTGTCCGATTTTGGTGAAACTGTGCATGCATATTCCCACTAGGCTGAGGAAAAAATGCCATTTGACAGTTTTCAAATCAGCCTCATGGTGGCTGTAACGAAGACTCTGACTAGGACGTTGGGCTATATGATATATGACATGTTTAGTATGACAATCCCTATATTTGGGCCCGAGCCGACCTAGTGCTGATATCGATAGATATGGTAGAACCATATATGGATAGAACCATATATGGATAGATCTAACTGGCTTAGTCATCGTGACAAGCCTGGTCGGAGAATATATACAGGGTCGGCTTCAGGGAGAAGGCAGAAGTCGAAGCATCCTGGTTTAAGTTCTAACCGGACACCACTGCGGGGGTCCTAGCCTAAGTAAGCAGCAATAGAGCCTTGAGCTATTTTATATGGTCCTTCTTGAGTACGGATTAGGGCTTACCGCAGTAACGGGGTGCTGAAGTCTTCCAGACACATACGAACCAAGGTATCTGGCTTTACAACCCATATACCTTGAGTAGCCAACCCCTGACTCAGTGGCAAGATTCTAACCAGATGGTAACCCAGTTGCTGCCAGAGTCTGAACACTCTGTCGGTCCTGGCTGCTCCGCAGGTGAGCAGCAGTATCTCGAAGTTGTGAGATCCACTCTGTTGCCGCCAGAGCATGAACGCTCTGGCGGTCCTGGCTGCTCCTTAGGTGAGCAGCAGCGTCTCGAAGCTGTGAGATCCACTCTGTTGCCAATAGAGCCACGCTCTGGCGGTCCTGGCTGCTCCTTAGGTGAGCAGCAGCGTCTCGAAGCTGTGAGACCCACCCAGTTGTCGCCGTCAGAGCATGAACGCTCTGTCGGTCCTGGCTGCTCCATAGGTGAGCAGCAGCGTCTCGAAGCTGTGAGACCCACCCAGTTACCAGAATCTGGATGCCAGAATCTCGGAGCCGTGAGACCTCCCCGGCCCTTAGAGTCAGAGAGCACTGGTGATGTGCAGGAAAGAGAGAGCACTGGTGATGTGCAGGTAAGAGAGAGCACTGGTGATGTGCAGAGAACTGGTGATGTGCAGGAAAGAGAGAGCACTGGTGATGTGCAGGTAAGAGAGAGCACTGGTGATGTGCAGAGCACTGGTGATGTGCAGGAAAGAGAGAGCACTGGTGATGTGCAGAGCACTGGTGATGTACAGGAGAGAGAGCAACCATTGACAGGGAACGCCCTTAATGGGTGGCATGTGATTTGATCTTGAGGTTTTTTATGACCCACCGTAACATCAAAGGAAGAAAGCGCGAAGCTTGGACGCCCTCAATGGGGTGGCTTGAATGGCTGACGTTTGCTGTTCAAGCCTCAGTATGCTCGTATTGGGGTGGCCTGAGGGGTCTACTGTTCAAGCCTTCTTGATATGGTACAGATTTCCATGGGAAATCTGGGGGTGGCAATGAACGAAGGCTTTCACCTAGAGCTTCATGTGTCATCGTGTAACGAAGGCTTTCACCTAGAGCTTCTGGTGGATATCATGAGAGCATTGTCTGGACAGCATGATGATGCAAGGGCATCGGAGCTATATCAACCCTCCCATAGATGTTGGAGCAGTCGGAGGACGGCAGAGGCTTCGTTCCCGATAGGATATCGAGATGAAAGTGCAAGCTGACAGACCAGAAGTCCAGGTTCATAGGGACCGAAGTAGTCCAGCAAGGAGGCTGGACGGTCACTCTTGCAGAAATGACCATGAGCATAACCGGAGACGAACAGTCATCATGCATGGTACGGTAGTAGCACCCAATTCTGCCGATCGTACACCAAGTAACCAGCAAGACGGCAAGAAGCCGTATGTCAGTACTGTAATAGCGGCACACACCATCTTGGGGTATGCGGCAGGTTCAAACGACTGAGTTTAATGGCGAAGCGAGATTTGATATGACAGATGAAGCTGTGTTATCAGCAATGGACGTCGTCATGCAGGCAAGAAACTGTAAACTACAGACTAGGAGTGAAATGTGGTGGAAGGCACCCTCTGGCTCTTCACAGTATTAATAGGAGCCGGACCCGGTTGAACCGGAGAGCAGATGAACCTTTGCGGAACCCTAGGACACCTAAGATCGAGACGGGACAGGATTTACAAGAGGAATTACCGCAGCCAGCAATCTTGACTATAGCAGGAGAGTCCTTGCATGTGGGCTATCCACCGCCTAAAGGGAGAAATGTCATGTTAAAGGTGTGCAAAGTTCTAATTTGCAATTGTGGCAAAGTAATGGAAGTATATGCAGTTCTGGATGATGGTTCGGGGCGAACCATTTTGTTACACACAGTTGTCAAGCAGGTCGGATTGAGGGGTCAACCTGAAGAGTGGCGTATCAGAATCATGAGAGATCTTCAAGTTTTGCATGGGGTGGCTGTATCTTCCGAGGTATCTCCTGCCGTACAGCCAAACCAAGTCAACAATATTGAGGGAGCATTGATCGCCAAATAGCTTGGATTGTGAGCATACACAGATCGTCAGCAGACTAATGGAGAGAGATTAACATCTTCGAGAGCTTCCCTTGCTGGATAACTACCAGGCCTGGCCTGTTAGAACCTAGCCGAAAGAAAGGACAATTGTCTGAGTCTTCTGGATGCGGTATAGATTTCAACGTGAAATCTGGGGTGGCTGTAACGAAGACTCTGACTAGGACGTTGGGCTATATGATATATGACATGTTTAGTATGACAATCCCTATATTTGGGCCCGAGCCGACCTAGTGCTGATATCGATAGATATGGTAGAACCATATATGGATAGAACCATATATGGATAGATCTAACTGGCTTAGTCATCGTGACAAGCCTGGTCGGAGAATATATACAGGGTCGGCTTCAGGGAGAAGGCAGAAGTCGAAGCATCCTGGTTTAAGTTCTAACCGGACACCACTGCGGGGGTCCTAGCCTAAGTAAGCAGCAATAGAGCCTTGAGCTATTTTATAGTGGCGCTACAACAGGCCAAGCTGTGTCTCTCACACACACACACACACACACACACACACACACACACACACACACACACACACACACACACACACACACACACACAAAACATGATTTGATTATATTACTCCTAAACATTTTGCCAAACATCACACACACTCCTATCCTCCTGGTGGAGACCTGTGCCCAGAAGGGCACTTTTTCTAGTTTTATCCTGTAGTTGTATCCTGTAGTTTTATCCTGTAGTTGTATCCTATAGTTTTATCCTGTAGTTGTATCCTGTAGTTTTATCCTGTAGTTTTATCCTATAGTTTTATCCTGTAGTTGTATCCTGTAGTTGTATCCTGTAGTTTTATCCTATAGTTTTATCCTGTAGTTTTATCCTGTAGTTTTATCCTGTAGTTGTATCCTGTAGTTTTATCCTGTAGTTGTATCCTGTAGTTGTATCCTGTAGTTTTATCCTATAGTTTTATCCTGTAGTTTTATCCTGTAGTTTTATCCTGTAGTTTTATCCTGTAGTTTTATCCTATAGTTTTATCCTGTAGTTTTACCCTATAGTTTTATCCTATAGTCATAGTTTTATCCTGTAGTTGTATCCTGTAGTTTTATCCTGTAGTTTTATCCTGTAGTTTGATCCTGTAGTTTTATCCTGTAGTTGTATCCTGTAGTTGTATCCTGTAGTTTTATCCTATAGTCATAGTTTTATCCTGTAGTTGTATCCTGTAGTTTTATCCTGTAGTCATAGTTTTATCCTATAGTCATAGTTTTATCCTGTAGTTTTATCCTGTAGTTGTATCCTGTAGTTGTATCCTGTAGTTTTATCCTATAGTCATAGTTTTATCCTGTAGTTTTATCCTGTAGTTGTATCCTGTAGTTTTATCCTATAGTTTTATCCTGTAGTTTTATCCTGTAGTTGTATCCTGTAGTTTTATCCTGTAGTTTTATCCTGTAGTTGTATCCTGTAGTTTTATCCTATAGCCATAGTTTTATCCTGTAGTTGTATCCTGTAGTTTTATCCTGTAGTCATAGTTTTATCCTGTAGTTTTATCCTATAGTCATAGTTTTATCCTGTAGTTGTATCCTGTAGTTTTATCCTGTAGTCATAGTTTTATCCTATAGTCATAGTTTTATCCTGTAGTTGTATCCTGTAGTTGTATCCTATAGTTTTATCCTATAGTTTTATCCTGTAGTTTTATCCTGTAGTTTTATCCTATAGTCATAGTTTTATCCTATAGTTTTATCCTATAGTCATAGTTTTATCCTGTAGTTGTATCCTGTAGTTGTATCCTGTAGTTTTATCCTATAGTCATAGTTTTATCCTGTAGTTGTATCCTGTAGTTTTATCCTATAGTCATAGTTTTATCCTGTAGTTTTATCCTGTAGTTTTATCCTATAGTTTTATCCTGTAGTTGTATCCTGTAGTTTTATCCTGTAGTCATAGTTTTATCCTGTAGTTTTATCCTATAGTCATAGTTTTATCCTGTAGTTGTATCCTGTAGTTTTATCCTGTAGTTGTATCCTGTAGTTTTATCCTGTAGTTTTATCCTGTAGTTTTATCCTGTAGTTGTATCCTATAGTTTTATCCTGTAGTTGTATCCTATAGTTTTATCCTGTAGTTGTATCCTGTAGTTTTATCCTGTAGTTTTATCCTGTAGTTTTATCCTGTAGTTTTATCCTGTAGTTTGATCCTGTAGTTGTATCCTGTAGTTTTATCCTGTAGTTTTATCCTATAGTCATAGTTTTATCCTGTAGTTGTATCCTGTAGTTTTATCCTGTAGTTTTATCCTATAGTCATAGTTTTATCCTGTAGTTGTATCCTATAGTTTTATCCTGTAGTCATAGTTTTATCCTGTAGTTTTATCCTATAGTCATAGTTTTATCCTGTAGTTGTATCCTGTAGTTTTATCCTGTAGTCATAGTTTTATCCTGTAGTTTTATCCTATAGTCATAGTTTTATCCTGTAGTTTTATCCTGTAGTCATAGTTTTATCCTATAGTCATAGTTTTATCCTGTAGTTGTATCCTGTAGTTGTATCCTATAGTTTTATCCTATAGTTTTATCCTGTAGTTTTATCCTATAGTTTTATCCTATAGTCATAGTTTTATCCTATAGTTTTATCCTATAGTCATAGTTTTATCCTGTAGTTTTATCCTGTAGTTGTATCCTGTAGTTTTATCCTGTAGTTGTATCCTATAGTTTTATCCTGTAGTTGTATCCTGTAGTTTTATCCTGTAGTAATAGTTTTATCCTGTAGTTTTATCCTATAGTCATAGTTTTATCCTGTAGTTGTATCCTATAGTTTTATCCTGTAGTTGTATCCTGTAGTTTTATCCTGTAGTTTTATCCTGTAGTTGTATCCTATAGTTTTATCCTGTAGTTGTATCCTATAGTTTTATCCTGTAGTTTTATCCTGTAGTTGTATCCTGTAGTTGTATCCTATAGTTTTATCCTGTAGTTGTATCCTGTAGTTTTATCCTGTAGTAATAGTTTTATCCTGTAGTTTTATCCTATAGTCATAGTTTTATCCTGTAGTTGTATCCTATAGTTTTATCCTGTAGTTGTATCCTGTAGTTTTATCCTGTAGTAATAGTTTTATCCTGTAGTCATAGTTTTATCCTGTAGTTGTATCCTGTAGTTTTATCCTGTAGTTTTATCCTATAGTTTTATCCTGTAGTTGTATCCTGTAGTTTTATCCTGTAGTTGTATCCTGTAGTTTTATCCTGTAGTTTTATCCTATAGTTTTATCCTGTAGTTTTATCCTGTAGTTTTATCCTGTAGTTTTATCCTATAGTTGTATCCTGTAGTTTTATCCTGTAGTAATAGTTTTATCCTGTAGTTTTATCCTATAGTCATAGTTTTATCCTATAGTTTTATCCTGGAACCAAATGGACCCTTACAGCTCTGTAACTCTGAGAGTATATACATGTAACCAAATGGGCCGGGTCCAATGTCATCAAATGGTGGTCCGTCGTCCGTGGCTCAAATGGGTCTGAGAGGCTAAATGTCATCAAATGGTGGTCCGTGGCTCAAATGCTGCACAGACTTGGCGAGCTGCAGGCACCCAGTAAAATGTCTTGACATTTTGTTTCTAGTTATTATTATTATTATTATTATTATTATTATTATTATTATTATTATTATTATTATTATTATTATTATTATTATTATTGATATTGATAATAATAAATAAAACGTGAAATCTGCTATCAATGCCCAATGCGCTTTGCTCTGGTGCTCTCTCGTCCTTTACGGTAACTGAAAGGCGCCTAGAAATAATGCCTGTCTGGACGGCAGTGCGATATGGACATGTGAATGTACAGTTAAATCCCTTCGTATATTCAGTAGAAATAAAGAGGTCACCGCATTTTGGAAAATATCATTGAAGAGTTAGAAGAAATAAATAGAAACTATAACCCCAAAATATAATCTGACAGATGACGTGTACATTGGGGTCCTCATTGGGGTCCTTCGGTCTTCCGGGTCCGCCGCATACACACAACACACTGCAAAGGAAAAAACAACACCTCGCCGCAAAGATGTGAGTTTTATTAGTGTTTTGTTGACATGTCACTGTAAATAAAACGTACCGTTGTGGAGTAAACAGTGAGCTGACATTAACCGCCTTTCTGTTTCTCGTCGCCAGGTCTAAAGTCACGTTTAAAATCACGTTGACGTCGGACCCTCGGCTCCCATACAAAGTGTGAGTAATGTGTAATGACAGATCAGCGTTTATTTAACATGATGATGATGATGATGATGATGTGTGCATAAAACAAATTAATCTAACGTTATATGGGCTACTTAATGAGTCTAATGCAGAGTTAACTTATTGTACTTAGATGTAGTTAATATGGAGATTCCAGCGGGGCAACAGCAATAATGTATCACAGGATAACGGTGTCCATAACACTAGTCATCTGCACTGCGTAAAATATACAATATTGTGCCACGCACACCCACATTTATTGGCATTGCGTATGCATTATTATTTATTTGTAGCTAGTTTCAAATAATAAGAGTGATGACTGATATGCACAGTAACAGCTGGCCTTACAGCAGGTACCTGCCAGGTATATTATCTATATATTATATATAGATAATGTTTGTACAGCAGTCTATCAGCAGATATTATAATGAGTAAATATGCAATCAATTTATCAACAATGAAACGTTTGCAAAGGTTCAATTGCAGGAGTCATTAATCCAATAACTGAACAGAACATATGGCACTTTGGTTGTTGTATCATTCAATGTCATGTAGGCTACTATATTGCTCATATTGCACTTTAGTTGTAATCATCATGCCTCTGTTGATTGTTTGCCAAGCAACTGATTTTTATTTTTTATTGAATTGAAAATGAAGCTATATAAAAAAAAATATATATCACTGGGTTCACAATCATTGATGTCTTAACATTCAGCCATAGTACTATAGTAGTACTAGACCATAATGCAATGCACCATATCATTATGTTCAGGCTCAATGGCTAGGCTATCGTCTATCGATCAAACAAAGAGTGGACTTTAGCCTACAATATGTTCACCTGACATTTTAGCAGCTGGACTCCTGTCCAGGGGCCTCATTCATAAAAAACATATTCTTTGATGTATATGCCTAAACTTATCCTAAGATATTTTCACCTTCCGTATAACACCTGATTCAGAGAAAATACTCCTGACTAAAACAAGTTGCACATGGTTGCTGCTATAATTCAAGCATGATTCCGTCTTATGATTGGATTCATGAATCTCAAATTATTTTGAGAGCATATGCATGTAGTTTGCTATCGCCTTTCCATCTGTAAAAGGTACAATTACTAAATTAATGTATCATGTAGGTATGCTTATTGGTCACAGGGGCGACTGTGGCTCAAGAGGTAGAGCAGGTCGTCCAATGATCCATGGGTCGGCGGTTCGAATCCCGGCTCCTCCTGGCTACATGTCGAAGTGTCCTTGGGCAAGACACTGAACCCCAAATTGCTCCCGATGTGCTGGTTGGTACCTTGCATGGCTTCCGCCGCAATCGGTGTATGAATGTGTGTGTGAATAGGTGAATGTAATGCACAATCTATGTAAAGCGCCTTGGATAAAGGCGCTATATAAATGCACCATTTACCATTTATTTACCATTTATTTGTACCACACAAGGCATATGTGCTTTTCAGATTTAAGTAAATGGAGCATTTATATAGCGATGTTATCCAAAGTGTGGAAAACAAAAAAAGCAAACTGTGCCTATCACTTCCGGTCTCAGGAAACCTAAATGTGTGCTGTCTGTGCACAAAGTCCTCTTTATGTGTGCCTATCACCTCAGGTCTCAGGAAACCTAAATGTGTGCTGTCTGTGCACAAAGTCCTCTTTATGTGTGCCTGCTCATTGTCTGTAACCAGGAAACACATTGCCACTGTTTAGCTTATTAACCCATTCAGGCCTGACGTCGAAATTAAAAAAAAAAAAAATCTAAATCATGACAATTTTCGGAAAGATTTGAGGCACATTTTAACGATTTTTCAAAAATAGCAGACCTACAAGTTCATAGCGCGCCACTCGGTGGCGCGCTATGAGCTTGTAGATCTGCTATTTTTCAATAGCTAAATTATAACAATGTTTAAAACTCCAAAAGGGGTTCCCGCCCCAAAATGGGTTAATGGTTAATGTGGTTAAACGCTAACGTGACATGGATGCGTTCCAGGTCTCAATGGATTAACAGATTCTTGATCACAGTGGACGCGATGGATGTAATTAGTCTGTAAGAGACTGCTGGGATACCCGACATGTCACTGAGAGTGAGTTCCCTCTGGAAAGACTTGAGAGTATACTTGGGCATGTGTAGCAGTAGTGGCTCAGAGCCTCTGCCTGATGACCAAAAGCCGAATATCTCCCCCAGCCAAGGGGGGAATTCCCCTTTTAGGATAGTGGCAATGTTGGCTTTCCATGCAGGAGACACCCATGTTCGATTCCCGGGCGTTACGCATGCATGAACACAGAGACTGATTGATTGATTGAAATATGTATTAACAGTTTGCAGAATTACCCAGAGGTATATCCCAGATTACAGACAGAATTATCTCCTCTTCGAAACGTGTTCCAAAGCAGCATTCACATGTTTCATTGGAAACAAAAGTGACTTCTAAGCTAAACCACTCACTCATCACAAAAAAGAGGAATTCCTGTCTCTGAAAACAATAGATTTTCTCAGTCTGTAAATGCCATAAAGGGGGAGCACTGCTCTCTGCCGTTTGGTGGATTTGTACTTACTTCTGTGCCTTAACCCATTCTGGACAGGAATGCCATTTGGTGTTTTAAGCATTATGTTATACTTTAGCTATTGAAAAATAGCAGATCTACAATCTACGAGCTTGTAGGTCTGCTATTTTTGAAAAATCGTGAAAATGTGGCGCAAATCTTTGAATATATATATACTTTCAGAGCGAAGGTTTTTAACTCATATCCTTGCTTCTGGGGGGGTCCCTGGAACAACATATTTTCAGATGGGGGTCCGCAGCCAAATACAGAACATTCTGGGGGTCCTTGACATGAAATATTGAGCACCACTGATATAGAAACAGGTATTTAAAAAAACTGTCATTTTGCGTGTGGCTGAAAGGCCCAAACGCACAAATGTGCGTTTAGCAAAAGATCCAGATACGTGTGGCCTGGGCCTAAATTCAAACTTAGCCTAGTTATAGCTTAAATGGCTTTTTAATCAAGCCATTTAAGCTATAACTAGGCTAAGTTTGAAGGTGCTGTGAGGTGGTGCAACTGGCCAGGTGTGTATTGAGAGGATTATGCTTTGCTGTGGGCAGGTGTTGAAAATCTGCACTCGTCAAAGGGCAAGACCACTTTGGTACAGGTTTGGGTTGCAGTTATCTTGCCAAAGTTGGAAAAATAATTAAATAAATCAAATAGAAATTGACTTACATTGTAAAAGTCACTCTTAGCCCGTTAACAAACACAAATAGTTGATTCAGGCAATATAGATCATCACAAAACCAGTACTTTTTGTTAAATATAATATAACATTTTTATATATTATATAAAAATGTTAATTTGAAGATCCGGAATCTTCCGGAACGGGATATTCACAACAAACATCTACCAGAAATCGGTACACATGCTCTCCATAGTCATGTGATCAAGACGGGTTTGTTTGATTTCTCATAATCCACCTTCATTGCCTACGATTGGCATCTAAACTTTTCAGGAGTAGCCCGCTTTGTACCCGTTTTGTACAAATCGCCACAACTACTCAACGCAGCGTCCGATTGCGGTGAAACTGTGCATGCATATTCCCACTGGGCTGAGGAAGAAATGCCAGTTTTCAAATCAGCCTCATGGTGGCGCTACAACAGGCAAAGCCGTGTCTCACTCACTCACACACACACACACACACACACACACACACACACACACACACACTCTCTCCTGGTGGAGACCTGTGCCCAGAAGGGCACTTTTTCTAGTTATTGTTGTTTTTATGAGAATTTGAAGGTTTTCAGAAAACGTAGGTCAGGTTTTATAAGGCGTTTTTATAGAATCGGCCTCTTAACATGCATCTGGTTCGTCCAATGTGACGGGGATGTCCATGTCAAACAAAATAAACATCAATTGGCTATTATAATACGCATGTCGACTGTGGGTGCTCGGCTTCAGTTAAAAAAAGGGTAGAGCCCGCACACCAAAGCAAGATACAATATTTTCGTCTTTATTGCAAAAATGACATAGTTTTGATCGGCTGTGGATCTTCTTCAGGTCATATGAACATGCACACCTGCTGACGTCCTTAATAATGATATACCCCACATTGTCCATCACCCCCCACTGTGAGCCACAACAGATCGAAATGTTGTCATTTTTGTAATTACATATTTTACCTGCTTTGGTGTGCAGGCTCTGCCTTTTTGAAATAAACAACATTATAAGAAGCACCACCACGCCACAGAGGTGAAACCTTGCCATCTATAAAGGATCAAACAGAATGAACAGGTGAACTCCCTCACCCAAAATCAATACAATGTAGACCGCAGATGCACAGTTGAATCAATAGTGCAGCTCGCTGTCACGCACAAAGAATATAAAATACGACCGAGATGTAAAGAGCTGTTTATAGGAAGACATATTGCATTGGAGCGATACTGCTTAAAAGTATACTGGACATAAAAAGTTATCCACCAGAGTAGTCTGACCCATTTAGACCTGACTTAGAAATTTGGAAAATACCTATGTTTCTATGTCAGTGGTGCTCAATATTTCATGTCAAGGACCCCAGAAACTATATGTAATTAGCCCACCAACCCCCATCAGAAAATATGTTGGTCCAGGGACCCCCCCAGAAGCAAATATTTGAGTTAAAAACATTCGCTCTGAAATAATATATATTCAAAGATTTGGGCCACATTTTCCCGATTTTTCAAAAATAGCAGACCTACAAGCTCGTAGCGCGGCACTCGGTGCCGCGCTATGAGCTTGTAGATCTGCTATTTTTCAATAGGCTAGCTAAAGTATAACGTAATGCTTAAAAGGGGTTCCTGCCTAGAATGGGTTAAGAGTCAGATGCCACTGCCAAGTTTGTACACAGATTTGGCAGGTTGTTTGTGTTCATAATCGCTCGCTGCACCTACCGTCTCTCATTATGATAATTGACTGACCTGGCTGTTTGACATCATCATTACAGTAATTTACAGAAGACTTTAGTAGTTTAGTTAGCAGAGCCACACAGGGATAAATCCCTGATGAATTTTCTTTCCGTTTCTCGGAAATTGTTTGGTCCGATTGAATTGCCACTCGTTACTGTGACTTGACTGCGCCCAAGTTATGCCTGGGTCACCATGAGACACACACACACACACACACACACACACACGGTTTCACCGTGAATTAATAGATGGATCGTCCGTAAGTAGTTTTTCACTTGTCATGGGATTCAATTTAATCAGCACAATAATTGTAATAATAATCAAAAGTAATCAAAAAAATAGAGACTCATAAAAATGTGTCCGTGACGCACAAATATGTCCCGATGCACGGCACTGTTTTTGAAACCGTGCCATAGAGAGGACCACAATGGAAATGAGCCTTAGGACTTCATTGTGTTTTTATCCTCCTGTGATATTCTACAATCTACAAAATGTTGTGGAAGTGCTGATTTTCTCTTTCCTTTTATTACCAAATAAATAAATACATTGAATCATTCATTAACCCATTCTGGGCGTGAACCCCTTTTGGTGTTAGCATCATGTTATGCTTTAGCTATTGAAAAATAGCAGATCTACAAGCTCATAGCGCGCCACCAAGTGACGCGCTACGAGCTTGTAGGTCTGCTATTTTTGAAAAATCGAAGAACCACTGACATAGAAACATAGCTTTTTCAGAAAACTCAGGATGTAGAAGACATTTTTAGAATCTGATCTCAGGTCAAAATGGGTTAATCCAAGCAGAAGGAAGTAAGCGTTTTGGTTGTATAAAATTAATGATATATAAAATGCTGAAATCATCATGTTTGCATTGTTTGTATTGCAGCCTCAGTGTCCCAGACAGCACACCATTCACCGCCGTGCTGAAGTTTGCAGCCGAGGAGGTACGGAATATTTTATTATGTTCTTACATTCAGGAACGTTATGCAGATGTACTGTACACTGTAACATCCTCAGGGTTAGTGTAAACTCTGAGAGTGTACAAAATGGAGGGAGGTAGTTATGGAAGGAGGTGTACAAAATGGAACCAAATGGACCCGCTACCGGGTACGGGTCCATTTGGTTTTGATTGATTGAATATTTTATTAGACAATAAGAAAAAAAATGCAAACGGCACAATGTACAGCTAGGCATTTTTTTTGGTCCAAAGGGATTTCCGAAGAAAGACCTTGCGGTCTGGTTTCCATTCGGGTTCCATTTGTACAATTTAAATGAACACTCAGTTTGACTGTGTAGGAAGAGGTGTGTGATTGAGGTAGGCCTGCACACTATAAACTATTGAATATAACTATGGACCCACGGTATTTATTCATATACCTTTTATCAAACATATATAATTCCATCCTGGCTGGCGCTGTGCAGCATTGCGGGCCTCCAGTTGCGTGTAGGGTTGGGATTCGTTAGGATTTTAACGGTTCCGGATCCTTCCCGGATCCCTCTTAACGGTTCCGGTTCCTAACGGTTCCCTTAACGGATCCTAATATTATTTTTTCCCCTTTTTTTCTGACATAGATTATGCTTATATTATAACTAACCTAACCAAGTACATAATAAACACACATTCATTAATTCAATTATTGAAAATATACTTTACAATTATGAGGTGGCAGTGTGGCACTATTATTTAAACTTCACCACCACCACCACCAGCTAGACACCACAACAATATCATTGTTGCAATTTGTACTGTATATTGCAATTTGTACTGTATATTAAATATAGCCTACAGTACACATTGCAATAATGATATTGTTGTGGTGACAAATGTTGTCTTTAATGTTCAGATTAATTTAATATGAAGGACCCCTTACCCTAATGGAAACAAGCCATAGTGCTTTCTTGGATTATAAAATCGTTTTAGCAGACCTTGTATTGAACTGTAGGCTACGTTCCTGTGCTTTTTTTCTGCAAACTGTTCATAAAGTAATCAATCTATGGAGGTATGCACCTAAACGCTGGGCTCTCAACAGCCACGCGATTAATTTAGAACCAAATCAAAAGCAGTTGAGTTGCTTATAAGTGCAGACAAATTGATTTGGCTCTATACTATAGTTAACGTGATTCATACAATATCAGACAGAAAGACGTCGAGTCATTGGCGTTCTAAATTAACACCATTAACAACAGTTGTACAATACGCCGCGGCCTAATGAAAAGCTCTGTAGACGACAGTAGTTTTTATTTTCTATTACGTTACTAGCCTGGGGAAAGTGAACGAGCCTTGCATCATCCTCGTCCCCCGCCGGCTAGCTGTGGTGGAGTTGCGGGGAGAGCGGGCACGGCTTTCCGCATGGCTCACAAACGATGCGATGTGCCTAGATTATTCTCGTGAGTTGTGGACTCGTGTAGGCATATTGATTTTGAGATGTTTCCTCAATGTGGACGTGGTGCAAAACTGCAACTGGTACAAGTTGCAACAACCTTTGCAGCCAGGGAACTATAGCATCGCATTTATTGCACTTGCGTGCTCAGCCTCAGAGTAATTTCCCTCTCTGTTAACCACACTTTGGAGATCTCTTCAACATACTGTCCCAGTCACTCCGCGGCGGTCGCTGAATGCACAGAATAGTGGGCGTATCCTCCCCGACCCCACTAACTCACTCAGGTTGGGTGACGTCACCCCAGTAACTTGGCTCTGCTTGCATGCATGCACAGACACAGCGGAGCTAAATGACGACTGATGAGATCCGTTTGGGGAACCGTTAATAAAAAAACGATGGAACCGGCTCCGGATCCGCAATGTCGGAACCGGGTCTGAAATGGACCCGGTTCCGAATCCCAACCCTAGTTGCGTGTCAGAGAAAATCCTTTCATTTCAGGTGAACCCGATTTTAAACGATACCCCTAAGGTTCAACTCCGTCTCCCAGATCAATACCATATGCTTGTGCTGAAGCTCGATCAATACTTAAAGCTTTGGTCACGCTGTTTGGCACAATACATAAAATAGAATCACTGTGTTAAGCCCAACACACACCGTCTGTGAAGCGGGTGCGCAGCGACGCGGCACAGTATTGCCGCGCGTCATAGCCGCGCAGCAACACCCACAGGACGCGGCGCCGGTGTGGGATAGGTTCATTGAAAATAACGGAGGCGGCTGTTTTGACGCGCGGCGTTCACAGACGGTGTGTGTTGGGCTTGAAGAGCTATCGGATGTCGACACAATGGATCACCTTAATATAATATATATACCTTAATGTTTACTGGACAAGACAAAAAAAAGTCTAATCTATTCTAAATCTGACCAGGCTGCCAGAGGGGTTTAAGAGTTAGTTGCCACTACCAAGTTTGTACACACACATTTGGCAGGTGGTTTGACTTCAATTGCTGCCCCTAAGGTGCTCATTATGATATCGACTAACTTGTTTGACATAATCATTAGAGTAATTAATTTACTTTGCTGAGCCAACAGAGGGAAATCTCTGAGGAAACTTGTATACTAGGGCTTTAAGCAACTAGTCGACTATTCAACTAGTCGACTAGTAAATTCACTAGTTAACCTTGCTGGTGCTAGTTAAGAACCCCCCCCCCCCCCCCTTTTTTCTCGTTTTTGTAGGCCTCAAGATCAGCTAGAATGCTAGATTATAGTCACCAATGTACACAGTTTATAAATGTACAAAATTGTACAAAAGTTTTAAATACCAGCTATCTGGTACGTTATCTAAATCTGACCCGATTGATTATAGTGGGATGCAAATGATATGTCCTATACTGTACTTAAGCATGTGGTGAATAGCGAATATAGCCAATTTATAACGACATGACGTGTTGGGATCGGACGAGTTGTGGGCTTGTACATCGGCTATTTTTAATATATTTGAATTCTGAACAACATGTTTGCCTAAAATCACACTTCAGTTGCAGTTCACTGACACTATTCTCAAATGTGGAATTTGAGTTCAGTTCCCAGTAGCTCCTCATAACTTTGAGTTCAGTTCCCAGTAGCTCCTCATAACTTTGAGTTCAGTTCCCAGTAGCTCCTCATAACTTTGAGTTCCAGTGATGTAAATAGGGTGCGTTTTGCGTCCCAAAACGCACTTTATAGTTTTGGGACGCTAACTCCGCTCAACCTCTGCATCCACGGGATGCACTGCTGTACTCAGTCAGCATACACAGTAATAATAATCCACGTGGGGGGAAAAAAGAAATCGTGGGGGGAAAAATGCGGTAAAACAATAATCTACGGACACGATCATTTTGCATGCCCGCATCCGACCTCATCCTATGTTATAAAACATAAAATCCACGTAGGAATCGTTCTTGTAGAACCACTAGTCTGTAACAACATTGTCAACACAGCGCGATGTGCGCCGCCATGTTGGCTCTGACTGAGCGCAGCCTCTAAGACTAGAGCCGTTTAGAGACGGAGAGTGACGACAATGGAGTGATCAGTGACGCATGCAGCCCCACGAATAAGCAGTGAATGGAGATGTCGCAACTCTCTCAACTAAACGGCGCTGCCTCCGACAGAAATATTTAGGGGAACATGTTTTAGCGTGACAAGCAGACCCGATTCAATGGGAAACACACATTGTGTAACACACGCGGATATTTTGACTAAGTATAATAATTGCAACTGCAAACAACTTTTGGTTGGTTTAAGCTATGTTAAATCCACTGTTGCCCACTATTAGTATTTCTTACTGAGTTGTGCTTGCTAATACTACTAGCCTACATTAAAAATATACTGTATAGGCCTATTTGATATGTTTATATATTTTTGTTTTATAAAATAAAATAAAAAATGTTTTATTATTATTATTTTTGAGTGGTGCAACCACTCCCTTACGGAACTATGTGTGTGGGCGGGTGTCTGGGTGTCTGGGTATGAGCACGAAAACAGCATGGTTGTTTTTCACCATCTGTGCGCAACCTAATGCACACACAAACACGCACGCACGTATTAACTGTATGCTTTCGGGGGTGCCAGTACATTACAGTACAGTAGAGGGGCCGCCACACACGGTAACTCTGTCCTTCTCAACCGTTTCGGACGCGACGCGGCACGCCAGAACCGGCCCGGCCCCCTGGGCGTGTTCCTGGGGGTCTGGAACATCCCCCCCCCCCCCCCCCCCGCGAACCCCCACACGGAGTTGCATCCCCTCACTTCACACAGGTGTGATTTTTTTTGGGACTCATTAGAATTTTTTGGGACTCATTAGAATGACCACCTGTGCATCCCGGGACTCATTACATTGAAAACCTATTTACATCACTGGAGTTCAGTTCCCAGTAGCTCCTCATAACTTTGAGTTCAGTTCCCAGTAGCTCCTCATAACTTTGAGTTCAGTTCCCAGTAGCTCCTCATAACTTTGAGTTCAGTTCCCAGTAGCTCCTCATAACTTTGAGTTCAGTTCCCAGTAGCTCCATAACTTTCAACCTCTTAACGCAGGACACTGGTGTGTGAAATGAGCTGTCGGTCGCGTCGGATCACAGACAAACTCCAGACCGCACCACTTTAAAACGTCAAGAACCAACTCATGTACTTTCAGCACCAATAACTTGACAGCAGAATGCTTCTCTCCCAGACAGTTCACATCAAAGCTGCCCCCACCATGGCCATGTTTAAAGGGGAATACCGCTATTTTTCATAATTATTATTATGTCATTAATATACCTTAGAGTTGTTGTTCTCTGCAGAGTATACCTTTCCTGTGTCACTTCACATGATCACATGAGCCCTTATTATTTCCACACAACAGCTATAAGGTATATTAATGACAATTGAAAATGTTGAAAATGAATGGTATTCCCCTTTAATGTGTTAATTTACCATTTTGATCAGGCATCTCTACTTTGGGCGTGTCGTTATAGGCATTGTTAGGCAGCACACCTGCAAGCTTGCAATACACCTGCATACTTGTGAGGCAAGTTTGCAAGTTATTAGTATAATGTAAGGCTTAAGAAGTTAATACTGGCTGTGAAGAGACGACACAGATGAAAGGCCAACATATCATGTTTTTGATGGATTTAATGTACTTTTTTTTATTTAATTAATCACTTTTTTTTTTTTTTCAAACCTTTATTTATTCTAAATTGTAGCTATTCTCGAGAGACATTGAGGTTTCCCTCATACAACATTTTCACAGCAATAAACAAAAACGACAACATTTCCTCATTGTGTCATCTAATACGGTAGCCTGGCTAATAAGCCAGACTAATATCACACAACACTGTCGCGGTATATCAGTCTGGGCTGGCTCCACTTGGATTTCATTTCCCGGGGAACATTTTCTCTTTGACGTGTGATGGGATTATTAATACTCCTAACAGAGACTTTAAGAAATAATCGAGGTAGAGAGTGGACTGAAACAATGTCACGTTTATTACAAGGAGTGGTCTGTACCAGCCCAGGGAGGTGCACGGATGCAAGCCTACCAAACTGTTCAAATGAGTCTCTCTTATACAAAATGAAGAAGCACAAATACATTGGAGGTGTGGTCAGTGGACAAGACTAAACATGGGTCTTGGGTAAGAATAGGTCATTTTGACAGACAATCAACAGGTGGAAGCCTTGCTCCAGGCAGTGTAGTATTTTCTGCCACTACATTCCACCATTTCAAATATGTAAATTAAATGTCTCATATTAATTTATACCAAGGACCATGAGATACTATACTGTCTGCAAATTTACTACAAAAAGATGACTTATATATGGACTATCTCCTAGAGTAAGAAAGGTTTACATTTAAGTGTATTCAATGTCCACCCACATGATAATTTTCTTTTTATTACACACAACTTCTGATGGCTGGTAGGGGCGAAAACCCTTTTCCTTCTTATTGGGAAATTCCAACCTACGACCCTCGATTTGTCTTGAGCGATCACTCATAAGCCAGCATCAGGTGTAGTCTTTTTTCGTGGTTTTCTCCTCCACGCAAATGTTCTCCTCTCCTTATGTTTCTGTCACAAGTTGTGGCATGGCATTTTAGTCTTTTTTCCCCATGGTGGGCCCAGTACTTCGTCTTTATCCGGCTCCCATCGCTGTCACTGGGGGGTGACTGCGGGGATGGAATGCGTGTGGGCCTTGTAGGGACGTCTGGAGTCTCTGGACGGACATGATGATGTGGCTTGGCTCTCATTGGTGTCACTGGCCCATGTGACATATGTATGTCTGTCAGGTTTTCTTAGAGGGAGAACAACTTGCAGGTAATTTTGTTCACTTGAATTATTTCCACCGTGGTTAAAAAGGTGGTTATACAAAATTCATTTCAATATTATTATTATTATTATTATTATTTTACATTAATTGTCTTCAGCTTCAGCTTGTTATGTAGACAGCTCTAGAATTGCACTTTATGTAGTCATAGCACTTTATAGTACACATGTATAATATATTATATAGTATAGTATGTATAGTTTACATAGATACTCCAATGTTACGTTCTTAGTTTACGCATGATTCATGATAACTACTTTTTCTACATGTGATGTATGCCATGCTTTTTGTTATTGCTTAATGTAAGTCGCTCTGGATTAAGAGCGTCTGCTAAATGCCTAAATTGTAATTCATATAACACTAGACTGACGTCACTGTATGTGTGTATATTTACCCATTCATACAAACCCAAATCCTTTCAGTGCTTTCTCTGGTTGTCTTCATTTGTTTGTTTGTTTTTTCCTTGTTCAAACACATCTTCTGATATGTTTCTCTTAATTTATTGGATTTCAGAGCTGGAAAAAAACAAAACAACACACTACCCCTATTCTAAAACATTTGTTCTATACTTTTCCCCCGATGATAATACATAATTATGATTTTTTAAGATCTATCTTGATCACAGTTGATCACAATCTTTCACAGTCTGATTTCTGGTTAACTCCCTCTCTTATGGTTATTAACTACATTGACAGGTTACACATTATTGCATCTTGACACTGTATTTCATCAAACTAGTGCACTATCCTCCTTTCAATACAAATATTTCAATAATGTATGAGATCGTGTGGGAGTGAGTAGGTTCTTACCTTGTCGGTGTAATGTCTATAGATACTCATTTTTCCCTTTGTCCTTCCTCCTGTAATTGCATTGTATCACAACACTCTTCCTAGACGAGTTATTCTAAGTTTTTAGTGAGTTAGTCAATATCGCCATATTAACCATGCCATGCACACTGGGAAAGGAAGATATTCATTAAATTGTCAACACATTTAGACCATCTCATTGATTCACCATCCAGTCCTGGAAAGTAGGAAAGAACAATTTTCATTAGAATAACTTCACCTAAAAATAACACTGTTGTACACAGTGATACCTTAAAACATTTTACTTACTTATAGGCCTACTCGATAAACATCACATTCCACACATACCCGGGCCATTCATTCTCCACACTTGCCACTGCGTAGGTCTTCTACTTCGCTCCATATCACACCAAATCTGTGTAGTGGCCTAACCCATAGGTCGCCACTTGACCCCCGGCTGGGCCCCACCTGTCTGCGCTTTTAACAAGTCATTGAAAGCGGGGTTGTCTAGTGGCACACCACAGTGCTTCTGAAAGCAGTTCTCCAGTCTATTTCTGTAGGTGTCACAGGTTTCATCAGGCCATTGCTTAGTGCTGTGAATTTTTTGCCAATCAGTGGGTACTGGAAATGCTGCTTTGATGCTGTCAAAAAGACCACCGTGATTCAGCAGCTGTCCAGTGACAATGTGATTTTGTGCTCCATTCACATCAAAATGTTCCCTGAGATGTAGCCATTTTAATCCAAAGACTTTGCGAAATACAGATTCGAGCATTCTTGCCGATGGCTCATACATCTCAATCAAGTCTAACACAGCTGCACACCAGCGCTCCATGTTGACTTTGTGGTCTGGAAGGTCCTTCATGATGTCTTTCAGTTCATCAGGTGTCCAGCGTCGCTGCACATGTACTGTTGAAGAATATGTGTCTATTTCTGAGTGCTGTGCCCATGGAAATAGCTTCCTTGGACAAAGTCTTTGTGACAACTGCTCCCCCCTGTCCTTGATTGTTTTTGAGGGGTTCAGGTTGTTCATGGTTGTTGCTGTTGTCTGCGGGCTGTTCCTTGGGTATATTTACAGAGCAAAGGTTGAAGATGAGGTTAACGGTTCCATTCGGAACGTGTATGACGAGTACAATGGCGCCAACAGTGATGCCCCGAGCCGTGCCATCGACTATGTACAGAGACAGCTTCAGTGCTACGGAATCCACAATTACTCGGATTGGATGAACACTCGCTGGTTTAATGAAACTAAAAACAACCGCGTCCCCATTAGCTGCTGCAAAAGTAATACAGAAGCCTGCACTGGATCTCTTGCTCATACTGAAGACCTCTACCCGGAGGGATGTGAAGTTCTAGTTGTGAAGAAACTAAAAAAATCATGATGTATGTCATCTGGGCTGCACTAACATTTGCTGCAATTCAGATGCTGGGGATGCTGTGTGCATGTGTGGTACTCTGCAGGTGGAGCCGAGACCCCGCCTACGAACTACTCATCACTGGGGGAACCTACGCATAAAGTTTCCTTCTAACAATAATACGTTCACAGACGTGCACTAAGAGTGACTTAAACCGGTTTTGACCGAGAACATGAAAACAAACTATTTTACATACACTAACATCTTACCTTTTTTTTCCAAAAAGCTATTGGCCAAATTATTTGAATGGTCAATGGGGAATGAGATTTTACATGTAATCTGCTGCTGTGACTACCTACGTTTTACCCTTTGTTTGAGGTAAGTTAGAATGTGGTCGCTGGACCTTATACTGTATAGAATATGTGGACTGGGTACTTTCCTCATATGTCAGTTTGCACTATGTGTGTGTGTATGGTTTTGCAGTATTTTATAAATATTTAAATATAGTGTAGTACTTGAGTGAAAAAACTTTCCCATGTGTAGTCTAGTCTCCCCTGTACCTGTATCTGAATTACTGCTATTACTACTGGTTTGAGTGGAACCAACTCTTCACAAGCAGTATGTGTTCTGTTACTGTAAACAGCAAAATAGGCGACATGAGGCCAGGTCCTTTGAAATAACATTAATTTACTCATCAGATCTTTCAGACAAATGTGGGCCCTCTTCTCTACTCGGTACATCTACAATTTGACATGCAATCTAAAATGCCGTAGAGGTTTTGTTTGTTTATTGTTTCAGCAGCCTACTGAATTATGTTCCAATGCTTAAAATGAATTTGAATTAAATTATGTTCAACTTAAACTATACTTCATAAACTATACACTTCTTAAACTATACATGTCCCCCCTCTGAGCACTTCTGTCGGATATAGATAGAATTTATCCATAGAATTGCTCATAATTGCTAGAACCATCGCTTTACTTTAAACATTTTTAATATTACCTAAGCTATTTAACAGCATCAACATCCTATTAACACTAAGCTATTTTACCCTATTCGTCACTTCCTCCTGCCAGTCTATCTATAATTGAAACAACGTGCTAGGTATGTTTTGTGCACGCAGATCTGCTATTTTTAAAAATCCTTTTCTATCTTTCGGTACATTTTTTTTCCTAACTTCAAATAAAATGATCTCACATCTATAAAGAAATAAACTAAGGATAAACACATCTAGGAATACATTTTGAAAAACACACACTAACAATAAACTTTCTCCGGTAAGTAGGAAAGCCGACTTGGTTAAATGGTTTTTAACTGTTAAATCTTGTTCATTGAAAATAGCTGATCCACGGGTTCACTCAACTGATTTCTTAAAATAAAATGCTAGTATTTACATGACTCGTAACTTAAAATAGTATGTACATAATGTTCTCTTTGTTAAAATAGTATTTACATGACTCTGCTGTATATGGTTTACACTATTATTGATATATTTATTGATATATAAATAAACACCATGATCAACTAGACATTCAAATTGAACCTCATAGCTTATCATACAAATGTGTATGCGTCTTAATTAATTGACCAGTATGCTTGCTGCTTGATTGTTTGATGGAAAGTCCAGATAATAAAAATCCTTCCTTCTAAAGTCCTCCTCCGTCACATTATTGCATGGACAAGTCCCTGTCTGAAACAAGGATGCCGGCTGGAAGCGACAACTGTTTACTGAACTGTGGAGCATGGCAAAATATAACTCCTAACGTTGTTGAAGTGGGACACATATATCCCCCTGACTTATTTACAAAATCATTCCTGCATCCCAGGACTCATTTACTTTTAAAAATTACTCTTCTAAGAAATTAAAAAATGACTGGACACATCTAGAATCAATTAAACACATCTATAGTTAAATTAGAAATTCAGGAAGAAATTTTAGGAAGATAGTAGAGCATTGAGAATCTATTTACATCACTGCTTGGAATCAAAAAGTGAAATGCCTGACCCCGTTCTCTAGCTGATTAAAGCAGATAGGAGTACAGGCCTATTAGTTAAATGTTGACAACAAAAATGAGTCAACAGGGCATTTGCCATGAGTGCGAATTATCAATCATCACCAGTCCTCGTGGAGGACAGTACCGGTTCACATTGGTTTAAATTCTAATTTTGCTCACAACACATCTTGCTGACCAGAGACAATGTTTTATGACAGAGACACCTATTTAGGGGACCTTCTCTTGCCCCCCCTTAAACACTGATGCCTGTCACTCACACTGCTACTCTGAAATGAGGGGTGCAAATGGACACCTGGTTGGCGTAAGTGACATGTCATGCTGTGAAACTCTCCTTAAATTAGAAAAACTAAACTGAACGGAAACTGAACAATATGAGCCCCCACTGTTATTTTAACAGCTGTGATCGGGCTATTTCTGCGGACAAGTTTACATTTTGCGTGTCCCACACATTACTTATGTCACTGAAAATATCTTGCCTTAGGCGTTGGGGGGGCTGGTGAACTAGTCAAGCCCAATGATTTAGGTACCCCTTGATATGTGAGTCTTACTTACAATATGAGATACTCAGTAGTATACGGTATCTATCTGCCTGTGTTATATATATTTTTCAGTGCTCCTGGGCACGCATGGGAGGGAGACATGACGTCATGCCCTCCACCGTTGGTGACAACAACTTATTTCTTACTTTACTTGTTCATTAATATTACGTTTGAATCAAGACCAATTTACTACAAGATTTGTGAGTCCTAAAACTCCCTTAATTCAGTTGTCTGATAGACTATTGACTATAGGAAAGTTGTATGATCATATCGACATGCCATTCCTTATCCAAATCAAATCACCAGTATCTCATCTAAAACAAATATGACATGTCAGCTAGCAATAGGCATAGTGCTGGTTCACGTAGATACTATACTGCATGTCATCTCAACTCACAAGCCAAAGGACAGTATCCTGTTACCCACGTCGCAAAACTGCTTCTTTTAGGCACCAACAATGTCAACGCCGTCACCATGCACCAACGGAGGTGACGAAATCAACACCATGAATGACGCCAAGAGACCGTGGCCCAGGTTGAAGTGATCAGCTATCCAAAATGCTGACAAGAAATAGCACTTGGCTCATATGCCACTTTACTCACCCAGTCACTGCGAGACCACCAACGCAAACCACGATCACAATCGCACACCGCCTCAAGAGATGCCCAGTGTTCAAATCACATGAAAGGAAAAAGAACAGCATTAGTTCATCAAGCCTGGAATATTTCTTTTTTTCACAAAATCCTCCATTGTCCCTCTGTCCGAGTGCCTCCTGTCACTCACGTCCATGTTCACAAAATGTCACTTTTCGGAAAACAGTCCTTTCCCGTATGTTGGGCCCCAAACCAACACATGCATATATCGTTCAAACATCAAAGTGCGGAAGCAGTCTACTGACTGTACATGTGACTTATTGACCTCTCTTTTAGCAATCGTGCGATGTGACAAGTGGTGCACTCAATGGTCCAGCAGTACCCAGGTTACGCAAAACACAGTACTACTCATTTATATGTCTGGTGAATCAACTTGGCCAATAATAACCTTTACATATCTAATTGCACGTCACTCACACTAACGTATGAGTTCTGTGTCTCACTTCAAGTTTTCTCATGAGGGAATTGCGCTTGTCCATATGATCAACTCAACACAACTTCAAACCATGTCTTCCCTAATGGATGACCTGTCCGTATATGGGACCGTAATACGCATGTAGTTGAATACTGTAATTACTGGTTACGGTGTAGATTCTGGTTATTACAAATCATACATTAACCACTCCAGCCCTATATACATTTTTTCCATGTTGCAAATAACTAATGTACAAGAACAACACATTGTGAGCTCGTAGATCTGCTTATTTTACAGTTATTTTATAATTAAAAATGAGACATTCTGCTACATTGTTTTAGTTTTATAGTTTCTTAAATACAGCCACAGCCAACACTAATTTACTATTAAGCCTACATTTGAATTCTGGACATTTACTTGCTACAGAGTATTCCTATATCGCGTATGTATAAGTAACATTACACTCACCAGACTTCCCAGCTCGACCCGTCCCAAGTGTGTCCACTCAGAGCAGCTGCTGTCAATGGTAGGGGAGAAGGGGCTACTTTCTGAACTGCCTGTCCTGGAAAATGTCCCTTACTTGAATCTGATCTTAAGTTCCCTGAGGACCTCTCTAATCTTTCCACAAAAAATACCATACCGATATATTCTGTATAGCGACAAAAACGAAAGGTTCCTAGGAAAAACAAAAACAGGGGTTCCTGTCTTGACTGGGAAAAAAAATGTGATGACAGTTACAAATATTGCCTATTGTAAGGAGTTACTTACTACCTATACATTTCATGCTTTGAGTATAATTTTGCCTATCTATTTAGTCCAAATATAGAGAGTGACAAAGCCCAATTACACTCAACTTGCCGTGACTCTGGGAAATTGTTATATTGTCATTATTTACTTTAAATACAAGACAGCACTTACTGGGTAGACCTGCTATTTTGAGTCTGCCGCTGACAACTGCTAACTGCTGTCCTACTAACCATGGGTGGTGACACTTAACTAAAATATCAGGACTACATTCTTCATACTTACTTGTTCACAACGCCACATTTATACTAGGAAATCACCATTTGACTTTTTACAAAAATAGTATTTTCCGTTCATCCACACGTACGACACACTTCCATTCCATACTCAACATTCCACATTCCACATTCCACATTCATACCTGCTGCTCGAGTCTTACGCGTTATACAAGTTGCTGTTTCACCATTCTCTTTTAATCTTCCCTGTGGGCTGTTTGGTCCCAACAGGAGAGAAAAGAAAGAAAATAACGGTGGACGCTGTCTGTATGATTTCCTATGCTATTCCCTATCCTACTGATATAGGCTATAGTTTCTCTATATAAATGTCTATGAAAGACTGTTACCACTCGGCAACGATGAAATACGATGAGGAGGGACTGTCACCAGCTCCTTTAAATACTATATAAATGTCTATGAAAGACTGTTACCACTCGGCAACGATGAAATACGATGAGGAGGGACTGTCACCAGTTCCTTTTAAATACGATGAATACGATGAGGAGGGACTTTAACCAGCTCCTTTTAAATACGATGAACACGATGAGGAGGGACTTTAACCAGCTCCTTTTAAATACGATGAACTAGTACTTTGTACGGCTGCATCTCTAACAACACAGCCTCAAAATACAAAATGTTGTACATTGAGTCAAAACACTCTTACCCCAAAGTTCGTTTAGGTGTTGTCCCTGTCGGACCAGCATCTCAGATCCATATGCACAGCGCTATCATCTGAAAAAGAGAATGCTGACGGACAGTAGAAACACGCTGCTCACTGCGCCATAATTGTGATGGGATTATTAATACTCCTAACAGAGACTTTAAGAAATAATCGAGGTAGAGAGTGGACTGAAACAATGTCACGTTTATTACAAGGAGTGGTCTGTACCAGCCCAGGGAGGTGCACGGATGCAAGCCTACCAAACTGTTCAAATGAGTCTCTCTTATACAAAATGAAGAAGCACAAATACATTGGAGGTGTGGTCAGTGGACAAGACTAAACATGGGTCTTGGGTAAGAATAGGTCATTTTGACAGACAATCAACAGGTGGAAGCCTTGCTCCAGGCAGTGTAGTATTTTCTGCCACTACAGACGCAATTGGTCAGAGCTACTGTCAGTCAAAAGTCTCAAGCATTGAACGTCACTGTACCAAAGCCCGCCTATATTGCATACCGTGTCCCGATTGGTCCGACCTGTTCTCTGCTGTAGGAAAGAGGCGTGCTACTGAGCCTCGCCAGACCGTAATCCGCTGGTAGGCAACTTTTTTTTGCCAACGGCTGATTCGGTCTGGTTTATTAACCAGGCTACTAATACGGTACATGTTTAAAAACAGTTGCAGACACTTGGGGGTAAATCTGCAATCAAAGATTTAAATTGACTTTAATTTAAGATGTAAGTCATTCCACGTGGTTGGGGCACTGAAACAAAAGGCTGTTTTCCCCAGTTCTGTGTTTACATTTGTAACCTTTAGTGTGAGCCAGTGACTGGAGCGTCCTATATGTTACAGGATTCCAATCCAGCAGAGCTGTAATATACAACGGTAAAGTCCCATCAATTGCTCTAAAGATAAACAGATACCAATGTTTATTTCACCTGTCGCCGCTGTCGGCCAAGGAAGGCCAGCCCACTCTGTCATATAGGATTCAGTGTATGAGTTATATAAGGTTCACAAATTAATAAAATGTAGAAGAGGAAAGTTACATGGGGCTGCTTTAAAAAACCTTTGTACAACTTATTGTGTAGAACTATAGAGCACCGAAGTCCTGACATCACTGCCCTCTACTGTCAGTACGGCATTAACCAAACGTATCGACTACATTGATAGTCGATTAGGAATCGATTATTCGCCAGTGATATATATATATTTTTCATCCAATAAAACCGAACAATTCTAGACTTCTCATTGTTGCGATTGGCTCCGCACCGCACGTGGCTGCGTCATTAGGGGTTCCCCGTATAATTCCTATAGGATATGACCATTTCCCTTTTTCATATATATATATATACTTTATATAGTGTATATTTGTCTTTAAATGTCTTTAAACTGTACCCATTCTTCAAATTGAATAAAATGTCACTTTCATCTTTTTTTCGTTCATTTCGATTCTTGGTGTGCGATCTTTCTACCTATTAAGACGATTTAAGCTGTTAAAGCACCATAAATCAGAGCGCGGTGGTCACAAGAAAGTTTTCCAATCAATCTATTCTCTAAAGCCTCATGAAGTAATATAGCATGTTATATATAACAAATCTACAAGCAGTTATTAAACGAAATTTAACGAACACAATCATTTCCACAGGTTGCATAACACCAATTTATTGGTTTATTCATGAACAGAACCGACATGCATTGAAATGGAGGACCCTTATGTAAACAAGTCGTAGGCCTATAGGCCTTTTTATTTTGAACTGTAGGTAATTCTGCAAACTGTTAATACAATATTCTCAAATGAAGACATTTGCAAACCTCACCGCATACTGAAACGCGTCTGACGGGTTGCATTGCAACAAATAGGCCCTAATAAATAACATAAAATAACGATAGGCCTTGCCCTCTACTCTGGCATACAAAACAGCAATCGATAAGATGGAAAAACTCACCAAAATGAAGCTGACCAGGTAAAACAATACATCCATAGTGGTAATAAATAAAATAAAGACAGGCCTACACACCCGCTGCCAAACAAAACATACAGTGAAACATAGTAGGCCTACTCCAACTCTACGTCGCTGTCTGTGGTGTAAAAGTCCTCCATCTATGGTGTTAGACTTGCGCTGTCGACTGTTTGCATTCACGAATACGAGCTTGTCTACGTGGCCTGGGTGTAAGTTTGCTCGCTGCCTGGTAACCGTGTTCCCTGCGAGTGAAAACACCCTTTCGCTAGGGGTACTGGTGGCTGGAACGGCCAGGTAGGTTTTGGCCAGCTTGGCCAAACGACTCAGGGAACTGCTTCTTGTGACGTGCCCACCACTTCAGAGGGCTGCTCGTTGTGGGAATGCGGGTAATCTGGAGGTATTCTTCTAACTCCTCGTCGCATGTGTAGTTTACTGTCGGTGCCTTTGTGCTGGCATAGTGGGGCCCGAACAGCTCATCATAGTCTCTTTCGAGTCGCGTTATTTTCGCCACGGCCACTGGTGGTGGTGGTGCCTCCTCTGTCTCGCTGTCCACGTCGGCACCTTCAGCAGCGTCTTTGGAGTGTGGAATAAAAAATGAGGAAAAAGGAGTTAATGTGATAATGTGGCGTCTGAAAGGCTTAATATGTGGCTATTGTCTTGGCTATTGGTGATCATGACCGCTGGCCGTTCACATCAATTAATTAATACTTGAGCCGAGCGGTTAGTTTCGAAGTAGCCTAATTCACAGTTCACACGTAATTAATTACTTAACAATAGACAGTGACCACGCCTGGAACATACCACGTCTCAGTGAAATAAAGTGTAAGGATATCCAATTTTGCATATAACATTCATATTAAATGCTTTTTTGTCTTAAATAAAAAACATTTGATAACAAAAAAAAACATTCATATTAAATAAATGTACCTGCAGGCTGATCTAGCTTCTCGCCTTGTAGTAGTGGAATACGGCGGCGTCGGACCTGCAGTCTGGTGTCCTCTGGGAGGAAATGGAGATCTTTGAACCTCGGATCCAATATACAGGCGATGATAGGAAGCGAGCCTGCCAAGTCGTAGTCGTCTGTGTCCAACTTGAACCTGGTTCTCAGCTGTGCTCGCATTGTGGTCTTAAAGCTGCGGGTTGCTGTTGTATCATTCACGTCATCTCTCAACGGCGCATCGGGCCCTTCATTCATCAGTAGGTTGAGGATAACGGGATAAATGAACGACAGTCCAACATGCAATTCAGCACACATGATGGTCGTTGCCTTTGCAAGGGGGCTGAGTCAAGGGGGCAGTGAGGCTATTCAACGTTGAAGCTCTGGGTCCTAGTGGTAGGAGGAGGGACTACAGGCGGACCCGTGGATTCATGACCGGGAAACCCCGTGCAGCTGGGCTTTAACGTTGAGCGCTCGGTTGCCCTACGTCACTCAGGACCTCAAAGTTGAGGTCCTGGGAGGGACTTCCGGCAGTCTTCCGGGTGCTTCAAAACGCCACTGAGCAACTTCCACTGACATGAATAGCTGGGGGGGCGGAGCTTCGCGCCAGTTCAGTCTCTATTATATATATACTCTATGGGCTGAGTACAGGCAGGAGCTGCGCGATCACCTCCCACTGCGAGGGTTTAATTTGACATTTTTTTTTCGATCTGGGTTTGGTGACTTTCTCGTCCTCCAGTACGGCTTGGACAGGGATGCGCTGCTGGTTAAGCCGCTCCAGCATTGTGAATGTTGAATTCCAACGCGTGGGGCAGTCATTCTGGAGCCTGTTAGCTTTGACATGTAACTGGTCCTGGCGTGTCTTCAGTGCACATGTTGCTATAGATGAGTGTCGGAAATGACTAACCACTCGCCTCGCCGCATCAATGGTTTTGGCCACTTCAGGTAAATCCAGACCTTTCTTGATTGCCAACTGCAATGTATGTCCAGTGCAACCAAGGTCTTCCTCCACTTCCTCACACAGAGTCATGGCTAGATTCATGCTGCTGGCATTATCGTGCACAACGCAGAACACAACAGTCAGGCCCCACTCACGGATTACATCCGTCAGCTTCTGCGCTATTTTGGCCGCCATATGGCGCTCTGGCATTAAGCAGGTAACGAGGACTTTTGCCTGCATCTCCCAGGTCCTGTCGCCTTTGTTTTGTGAGTTTGCGTTTAGCGTATTCTCCGAGTGTTGTCTGCCTTTGTTGACTGGTATCCTCGCTCGCATTGCCGCTGTGGTCACTGCTTGTGCTTGGCAGCGGGTGGATCTTCAAGTGGTTTATCATAGAGCTTGTATTGCTGTGATATTTTAGCTTCGTTTTACAAATTGTGCATCTCACAAAGTTGCCCTCTCTCTTGAAATATTGCCACACCTTTGACGTTTCAGTTCCTTAACTTCCTTCCGTGTGGATGAGATGACGCATGCGTATACTATAATGTATAATGTATACTATACATTCGTATATCTTATCAATTCACTAATTCACCCACCAGAGGGCAACGACGACCAGTCTTTCTGGCATGAATTCTGGGCGAATCTCAGTACAGTTACACTTTTCAGTAGGACAGAACTTATTAGAGCAGTATGAAAATACACAATCAACCATGAATGGATTAGGCGAACTACCAACACCACAGCACAGCACACAAGACAGTATGTGTTGTCAGGCTTTTAGGGGGAAAAAAAAATATATATATTTTTTTAATTAAAAATATTAGCGAATAATCGGATGTCAATTAACAGTGTCGACTAGTGTTTTGCTAGTCGACTAATCGATTATTCGATTATTATGTTAATGCCCTAACTGTCAGTAGAGGGCGTCAGTCCCCAGGTTCATGTACTTTTTATTTGCATTGTAATCTCCATAGGGGGATTTTAGATCGCCTCATATAAGAACTGTGTTTGAAAAATAAACCGATCACCCCGGCCTTTTCACTCATATGGATATGAAGCATCGACTGAAGGTGGAAATGTACAAATATACCCAAAGAGTAACAAAATAAGCGTTAGAAACAAGTCAAACAACCCAGAGACTACATTTCCGGGTAAGCAAGGTGGCTGCATCTGCCCGTCGCACAACAGAAACTGAATGTCAATTACGTTAATTTTTATTTCTATTTTATTGATATTTAATGTTTTGTGGTTAGTACGAGTCGAGTCACCACCAGTTGAGTTTACGTCAACGAGGAATCTCAGGAACGCAATGTGTTGACAGCTGGGCGTGACGTATATTAGCAGCGACATTGCCTTCATATGTAGTTTCAAGGCTTTTGCGGCCACATTAATTCCATTTTCTCCAGAAACTGGCTGTATCAAATATGAATGGACATCATTAACGACGCACAGCCACTCCCCTGACAGAAAGGCCGGGGTGGTCGGTTTATTATAGTTATATTATATATATATATTTTTTTTCTATATATATATATATATATATATATATATATATATATATACATGAACCTGTGTGAACCTGTATACATGAACCTGTGTGAACCTGTGTGTTGGTGCCCTCTACTGAAAGTGACGTCAGACTTCGGTGCTCTATAGGTTTAACTTTGTGAGAGTGAGTTTGTGTCTTTAGTGACACTCTGCTAAGCATTGCCAACTTTATACTCTGATGAACAGTAACGTGGAAAACACACTTTGAAAGCTCACAGGAATCCATGTGTGCCTCTCCTCCCCTGTCCCCACTCCCCAGCCCCTTCTCTCTCTGTGTGTGTGTGTGTGTGTGTGTGTGTGTGTGTGTGTGTGTGTGTGTGTGTGTGTGTGTGTGTGTGTGTGTGTGTGTGTGTGTGTGTGTGTGTGTGTGTGTGTGTGTGTGTGTGTGTGTGTGTGTGTGTGTGTGTGTGTGTGAGAGAGAGAGAGAGTAAGAAGATCGTGCAACAGATTACTGTTAATGGCGTTGTGCACATTATGTTCTGCAGTTTGCGTCTACAGTATAGTTACTGCCAGGGAGCCCTCGGTTCACAGGCCTGCCAGGGAGCCCTCGGTTCACAGGCCTGCCAGGGAGCCCTCGGTTCACAGGCCTGCCAGGGAGCCCTCGGTTCACAGGCCTGCCAGGGAGCCCTCGGTTCACAGGCCTGCCAGGGAGCCCTCGGTTCACAGGCCTGCCAGGGAGCCCTCGGTGTCTCACGTGGTTAATCTTTCCATGTAACTCAGCCCAGTGGTTCTCAAACATTTTTGGCTCAGGTCAAAAATGTTTAGTTTAGTTTAGTTTATTTGAACATCTTCACAGAACAGATTCAAGTGCACGGTTTACATCAGCAGAGAAAAAAAAGAATGAAGACCCGTGAAGGTGATCAAAAGGCATGGGCTGAAGCTTAAAAGCTTAAGTTTTTTTATTTTATTTAACCTTTATTTAACCAGTAAAATCACATTGAGACCATAGTCTCTTTAAGTGCGCACTGGCCAAGAGAAGAGGCAAATAAATCTCTGCCAGTAACAACAAATACAGGACATAACAAGACAAACATATGACATCCGTAATACCAAAAACCAACTACGAGGGAGACTCAGAGAGAGTCTAAATAGCTATCCACTAAACCAAGTACAGACTAAAAGAGACTAGTAAGAACAATACTTCAAAAAAACTACTAAGCTAATATGAAACTAAGAACACCGCAATTGCTACTCGTCAAAGCAGGAGCAATGGCTGGAGAGTGTGCCAAAGGCAAGCCTCCTCTTAAAAGTCACTAGGGGGATCAAGGAAGGCAATTTTAATCTGGTCTGTAGATCGTTCCACGCCCAGGGCCCAAAAAAACGCAAGGTTTTTTTTTCCCTGCCTCAGATTTGGTGCCCATCCTACTCACAGCACAGCATTAGAGATACTCTGCATAATTATCAGTTTAACAATACATTAATCAGAGACAAAAAAGAGAAAAACAAATAACAACCCTACACCCAACCCACACCCGTGTCACTGTAGAGATCCACCAGGATCCATAGTGATTATGACTGCTTTAGTTAGATATTAGTATTGTTTAACACACACCCCACACACACACACACACACACCTATGATAAACTGTATTTAGCTAGGGTAATACGCTTGAGCAATGTTTTGAATTGTGATATATTACTGCTGTGTTTGACATCCTCTGTCAAGCCATTCCAAATCTTCACCCCACAGGCACATTACCTTTTCATCCACACCACCCCTGAATTACAGTGTTACTTTATAGAAACTTTTGTCAGTAAGGGCAAGTGAATATGTAAATCGTCCTCCCAAAGATGCAGTATTTCGCGAGGAAAAACTGGAGAGGATATTTGTTTTCATTTCCATCCATGACTTTTATGCTTGGCATCTAAACCCCAGCATTCCTATTCTGGAGGGAACATTCACCAAAGATAGCCGATCTACAAGCTCTGTAGATCTGCTATTTTTGGTGGAGAGACTACTTGTCGTTGGTGTACTGTAGGCTGGAAAAGAACGCACCAAGTACAGTTTAACTTGAGTCTGTGGTATAGAGTGACATGATAAATTCCAAATATTATCACCCCTGGAATTGCATCAAGGTACCCACTTTGAGAAGACCTGGCTTAACCACTTGAACCCTAGCATCCGTAAGAAAATAGCAGATCTTACAAGCTCACAACGGTTTGTAAGCTCTGACCCAGTAAGCAACCTATGCTGTTGCTCAGTGTACTTGATATGGCCAATTCTCCCAATATAAGCAATTAGTCTTGTGAAGAACTGCATTTATTTTATTTGTGACCATTTGTTTTCTTCTTTTGACTTGTTGCAGTTCAAAGTGCCAGCAGCGACCAGCGCCATTATAACAAACGGTGAGTTGACAGACCAAAAGAAAACATGTATTATGCTGTGTTCAATGTTAAAGCTTGTGTTGGTTCTTTTTTATATCAAAATAAACAAAAACTTATGGTGGTGGAAAAAAATAACCACACATTTCACCATTGATAGTTTAATCGAAAAAGTAATCGATACAATAAACACTAAGAAAATAGTTAGTTAGTACAGAGAAAACGTATACAGTCCAAATGTAAATGGTAAATGGTGCATTTATATAGCGCCTTTATCCAAGGCGCTTTACAGAGATTGTGCATTACATTCACCCATTCACACACCGATGGCAGCGGAAACCATGCAAGGCACCAACCAGCACATCGGGAGCAATTAGGGGTTCAGTGTCTTGCTCAAGGACACTTCGACAGTAACTCTGGGGGAGCCCGGGTTCGAACTGGCAACCTTACAGTTACCATCCAGACACTCTACCCCTGAGCCATCGCCGCCGCTGTTTTTAACATTTTAAAATGTCTATATATTATATTCATTTATTTACTGTGAATATAAAGCATTGAGTCAGAGCTATTTTTGTGTGTCACGTGCGTGCGTGCGTGTGTGCGTGTTTCCGTAATTTGTAAAGAAAAACGAGGCAAATGACACTCAAAACACTCAAATTCAAAAGTACCAGATTTACAAGCTTACCAGAGCTGTAATATACAACGGTAAAGTCCCATCAATTGCTTTAAAAATAAACAGATACCAATGTTTATTTCACCTGTCGCCACTGTCGGCCAAGGAAGGCCAGCCCACTCTGTCATATAGGATTCAGTGTATGAGAAAAACGAGGCAAATGACACACCCACTCAAATTCAAAAGTACCAGATTTACAAGCTGGAGAGCCTGCAGATCTGCTACTTGTGGTGCTTTTGTGTGATGCTGTAGTATGACGCAGCTCCTCCAAGGAAAACAAACAAATGAACGGAGCTGAACGTGAATCCCCCCCCACCGCCCAACCCTTTTTTTCCCCCTCACTGTATATGTTTCTTTCCCTTTTTACCTCCATTTATGATGAATTCCTGTTCTGTTCTTTGTCTATATAGAAGTGTCTATTTGTACGTCTCTAAATGTTTTGATGAATTGAACATGGTGGACCCTGTTGTAAACAAGTGTAATGCTTAATTGGATCTTCCACTCAGTTAACAGCCTTTGTATTGAGTTTGTGCTTGAAATGTACTGTAATTCTGCAAACTGTTAATAAATATTTCAATCAATCAAACAAAATTATGATCAAATGTATGAACTTTACGAGAGAAAAAAACTATGGACAAAAGAGGTTTCTTCCCGGCGGCAACGCGATATTATTTCTGCAAACTCTTAAGATAATCTAATCATACTAGTCCTGTGTGAATAAAGCTTGGGATACATTGTTATATCAACACAGGTACAGTATATTTATCATAATGACAGCATCCAGAGCTAGTGGACGAGGTGACGGATACATCATCTCATCCTCCAGTCTATAGGGTTTATGTTTATGTAACATATAATATACTCTAGCAAGCAGTCAGCCATCATTAATAATAATAATAAAACTTTATTTGTATAGCACCTTTCATGACATGAAATGCAGCTCAAAGTGCTTTACGAAAAAAGAAAAAAAGAAAAGCAAGGCATAAACATTAAAAAAAAAACAAGAGCCGTAATGCAATACAGTGAGGATATGAATAACAAAAACATTAAAAGATCAATTCAAAGCAAGAGTGTAGAAGTGAGTCTTGAGCTGCGCTTTAAAAATGTCTACAGAGGCTGGCTGTCGAAGGTACAGTGGGAGTTTGTTCCACGCCGTCGGCCCGTAGAAGCAAAACGCTGCTTCCCCGTATTTTTTAGTTGCCATTTCTTTTGGCAAAGCGAGCAGGCCAGCAGTGGAAGACCTTAGGGGGCGGTTTAGATTAGATGTTCAAAGATTCTGACACCTGGCACAGTTAACCCATTATGTCAGTGGTTTTCATGTCGAGGACCCCCAAAAATATATGAAATTGGCCGCCGACTCCCATCTGAAAATAGGTTGTTCCAGGGACCTCACCAGAAGCAAAGATATGAGTTAAAAATGCTCACACTGACAGAATATATATTCAAAGATTTTGCGCCACATTTTCACAAATTTTCAAAAATAGCAGATCTACAAGCTCGTAGCGCACCACTCGGTGGTGCGCTACGAGCTTGTAGATCTGCTATTGTTCAATAGCTAAAGTATAACATAATGCTTAAAACACCAAAGGGGGTTCCCGCCCAGAATGTGTTAAACAAATTGAAGATAAACGTCATTGTTTCAATCAAAATACTCGGCTTATGTTTTAAATGAATTAAATTCAATTATGTGTAAAGCATCCTTTTTAACCCTCTCAATTCTAGTTTGCGTTATTTTGTTAGTATCGTATACAGAGATATACAGTACAGAATATCTCTGTACAGATATCCAATATAGAGATCTAGTACATTCAATACAGTATGTATGCACAAATATACAGTATAGATGGTCAATTAATCCATACACATATACACAGTACACTTTATGAGGTAGAGGTGAGATACAAGATGATAGTAGAATGTTCTACTCATCGTTTTGGCGACAATAAAAGGAGATTACACTTTTGTACACACAAACATGTCATTTTTGGGGGGCTTCGATGACCTCGGCATAGAGGTCGTTTATAGAGCCAGGTTTGACGGTAGTATAGATCACATTATCATCATCATCATCATCTTCATCCTGTGTCCTCCTGGCTCCTCTCACAACAGCCCTCGACTGATTGGTGTGCTTGATGGACGAGTAGATCAGACCATCATCATCATCATCGTCAGAATTGTTTTGAATGGCAGGTAGACCAGGGTGCCTTTCTGTAGGGATGTCCAGATGAATGGCAGGTAGACCAGGGTGCCTTTCTGTAGGGCTGTCCAGAATCCTGATGATCGGGAGACATTTTACATGATTATTCGTTCATTGTCACACAAATAATTGTGATTAACGATTTAATGATGTTTTTGGCACTAAACATTGGAACATAATAAATACAAATGGCTTTTGGGCATTCTAAACAAATTCCATATTATATGGCAGATATGATGAATAACTTATAATACAAAGAAATTACTGATAACCTTTTACTTTCAAAATGCAATAATAATAAATAAATAATGAGAATAGCCCATCTAACACGGTTGTGTCATTGACGATTAAACAATGATGTAATAATTATGTCTGGTGGAGAAACCTCTAGGTCCGAAACTGTTACTTTTCAGGAATCAAATTCAAAAGCATCAAACGTAGCAGATCTACAAGCTCAAAACGTGTAGCTTCGCGCCGCGCTTCGAGCTTGTGGATCTGCTACTTTTGATGCTTTTGTGTGACACTAGTATGATCAAGTAGGGCGATCAATTAGTTCACAATTTTTTAACTTCAGTTGTATGAAATACTTGAAATACATTAATATAGTGGTTGCAACTGTATTAATTCATTGCCAGAGTCCCGTGGTGGGAGTTCTGCTCTGGTTTTGGTGAATATTAAGTAGTACCGGTCATTTGGTGGGGGGCACTGTAAATTAAAAGTAAATGAATCCACAAAACTAGCGTCATTTGTATTGTTGACCTATTTCTAAAATATTATGGCAACTTTCGTTCAACTTTGACCCCTCTATCACATGGAACTATTTTTTGGGGCGTAGTGATATGGACACAAAAAACAGGTCAGTGTGATCGAGGCGTTAAAAAATCAACGAAAGTTGCACTATAGAAATAGGTCAACAATACAAATGACGCTAGTTTTGTTTATTAATTAATAAACAATTAATAACAATTAATAATTAATTAATAAACAATTAATAACAATTAATAAACATTCGTTTATTAATTTAATTTTTATTTAAGGCCCCCTGTGGCACCCACAAAATGACCGGTACTACTTAATATTTCACCAAAAGCAGAACTCCCACTACGGGACTCAGGCAATCGATGAATACAGTTGCAACCACTATATTAATGGCAAGTATTTCATACAACTTTAGTTAAAAAATTCTGAACTATCCCTTTTAATGTACAGAAAAACAACAAGGTTAAAATATGGATAAGAGGTTTCTGCCCGACGACAATGAATGGATTGGAGACAGGCCTACCGGGTTGCTGTCGCGTTGCTCCTCTGATTGGTTAAGGCCAAGCAGACGACGTCATGAAGGGTTGTCGTGGTGCTCTTCCTCTTGACGAGGAAGACGAGCAGCGAGGCTGCAGTCAGGACCGCAGCGCCCGTCACCCCGGCCGCCACCAGGCCCTGGCCGTGGCGGCGCTTCCTCTCTTCCTCTGACGTCACCACTTCCTTCTTACGCTGTGGTTCTGGGGAGAGGAGGTTAGAGTCGGTTGGTACACAACCGAGGTGCTGATAACTTCTCAAAACAAAACTAAAAATCTGCTTTTATTAAGAAAAGGTAAATGAGGAGGGAATGTGAGACTTAAAACTGGGTTTTGATTGTTAACCTATTTTGGGCGGGAACCCCTTTTGGTGTTTAAAACATTATGTTGTAATTTAGCTATATAAAAAAAAAAAAAAAAGCTCATAGCGTGCCACCGAGTGGCGCGCTACGAGCTTGTAGGTCTGCTATTTTTGAAAAATCGGGAAAATATTTATTTCAGAAAACAGAGGATTTAGAAGATTTTTTTTCAATTTTGAGTTCAGGCCTAAATGGGTTAAAACTAACTCCACATTGCATTACAGCTGAACTGACACCACGCATCCGTAATGCATTGTCAGTCGTAATGTGTGGTCAGTTCTAATGGGGGGTCAGTTGTAGGGCTGGGCAATATGACTCATTGTCTCAAGATTATAAGTATTGCCTCGATTACTAGTATTGAACAACTAATTAAAATGTAAAATCATCTGTAAATAGCAGATCTAGAAGCAGATCGGCTATTATCAGTCACAATTTTTTTTATGCCACCATTGTACAACAAAGTATAATACAGGGTTAAGTGGTTAATCAGACAAATCGAACTAGTCGATTATACCAAATCTATTCAAACCTTTTCATGTCAATTCAGTGGTATGAGAAGTGAATATATAAAACGCAAGCTTCGCACATATTCATTGAGAAGCAGATTAACCTGCATGAGCCAGAATAAGTCAGTTATTGGTTCTAAATTTTGGTTTTGATATATTTTCTGTTAATTGCCAAGCCCTACTTGGTTGGTCAGTTAGAACTCCACTCCCCTACCTTGTGTTGGTTGGATGTTGGAGTCAGTAGTAGAATCGGGTGGTTGGATGTAGGAGTCAATAGTAGAATCAACAGTTGGTTCGATGGAGGTGTCAGTTATCGAATCAACAGGTGGTTGGATGGAGGAGTCAGTTATCGAATCAACAGGTGGTTGGATGGAGGAGTCAGTTATCGAATCAACAGGTGGTTGGATGGAGGAGTCAGTTATCGAATCAACAGGTGGTTGGATGGAGGAGTCAGTTATCGAATCAACAGGTGGTTGGATGGAGGAGTCGGTCATAGAATCAACAGGTGGTTGGATGGAGGAGTCGGTCATAGAATCAACAGGTGGTTGGATGGAGGAGTCGGTCATAGAATCAACAGGTGGTTGGATGGAGGAGTCGGTCATAGAATCAACAGGTGGTTGGATGGAGGAGTCGGTCATAGAATCAACAGGTGGTTGGATGGAGGAGTCGGTCATAGAATCAACAGGTGGTTGGATGGAGGAGTCGGTCATAGAATCAACAGGTGGTTGGATGGAGGAGTCGGTCATAGAATCAACAGGTGTTGTTCCAGTGGAATCGTCAATAGATGTAGGATTGATTGATTGTTTCGTTACCGTCATGTTTCCGGGGACAACGTCGATGAATGTCCTCACCTCTCCGCTGACGCTCACCTGACATCTGAGCCTCGTCTTGGTCAGGCTGTGTCCGTTGACGGTCAGAGTGTTAGAACATCCACGCATGGACTTGACCGTGGAACCATCCTCACTCATCCAGCTCAGAGTGTGACTCCCACAGTACACCTGTACGTCCTTTACAAACAGAGAGCAACGTAACGTCCGCTCTGCAGCCCCGCTGTTTCCTGCGGTGACGTCGGCCACATCCAGCACGTACAGATAAATCTGCTGATCGCCTCCCCTGCGTTTAAATTGTTGACAGGTGTAAAGACGCACGTCTTCGGCTCTGACGTCTTTAACGGTCAGAGAGCAGTTGGACTCCAAACTCATTCGGTGTGCTTTGGATCGTCTTAGTTTGCCCGTTTTAATCAAGCCGTACTCGGCCACAGAGGGCGAATCGTTCCCGCTGTAGATCCACCCGGTTGAAGTACAGCCTGGATTGTCCGGCAGCAGTGTGTTGTTACAGGGCAGACTGACCGTGTCTCCAGAGTTCCTGTAGAGGTTCAGCAGGTGGATGGAGTCCACTCTGAGTAGCACAAATGAAAACAGTTGAGTCCATATGATCCCATACATTCTGATCTAAACGTCCTCTCTTCTCGGGGTCTGTCTGTCTGTCTGTCTCTTTGAGCTGTCTCTGTTCTGGATGTCTCGTAGAGCTGTCTCGTCTAGATACAACAATGTCTGTCTCTCTCGGCGTGTGCGCCGTGAGACTGACTTGCTCGGTAGAAGTACTGTGGTTGAAGTGGGTGGTTTCCTGTAAGGGGGTTTGAGTGAAGTGTTTCCTGTCATAAGGCTCTTGATGCAGGGCAGTTCACAGGTAGAATAGAGGGTATGCGCGTGACATCATCATCAAACCAGGAAGTTATGCGGAAATGCCTACTGAGTGGCAAAAAACTACTTTCTGGCCTTGACAGCTCATACATCCACACAGAAAAGTCTTATCTGATTGCATTAAACAACATTAAACAATGTTAAACTCACTTTGCATGTTGCTTTGCCACTCGATTTGCCACTCGATGTGCCATTCACTTTAAGCATGCGCATACCCTCTATAGGCTTTCCCAGCCAGTGTTGATTTCGACGACTAAAACTACGACGAAAAATGTTCGTCGACTACCTCTTTTCACTGACAAACTAAATGGAAAGACTAAAATGTTAAGAATGGACTAGTGGACAAGAGATCCAGTATAAGTCATTTTACAATTGGTTGCATGCTGAAAATAGCCGATCTACAAGCTCACAACGTGTCGCAGAGCTTGTAGATCGGCTATTTTCAGCAAGTGTAAAAACAGTCATTTGACGGCATCAAGGCCCGCCAAAATACAGTTTAGTTGACTAAATCGACTAAAATCTTATGAAATTTAGTCGACTAAAACTAGACTAACACTAAGACATTCCAGGTGACTAAAATGTGACTCAAACTAAATGAAAACTATTCAAGAGTCTATGACTAAAACTAAAATCAAAATTTGCTGCCAAAATCAACACGGTTCCCAGCAAGCACGCAAAGCCTGGGGGGGAAGATAAATCATTAAAAAAAATATTGTGAACCTCATATCGTGATACGTATCGTGAGTTGAGTGTATCGTTACATGCCTACATCTGATGTCATAGTATATAGAGATCCCTGATGTCATCAATATTGGCCATGATCAACTCCACACCTCAAACCCCTTAGATCTCCATATATGGATATATGTCAGAACCTGTTCTGACATTCCATATGTCGATCCTTCCCCATCTTCGATGTCTCCCTTTTGACTGATACATACATGTACCTTGTCCATTCAAACTCTAGACGGGCCTGCCCCAAAGTTATAACTAGTGCAGCCGTAGCCCGGCAGCCAAACAAACTAGAGTTCTCAACAGGGCTGAAAATTAACCCGTTCTGGGCGGGAACCCCTTTTGGTGTTTTAACTAAGCATTATGTTACACTTTAGCAGATCTACAAGCTCATAGCGCGCCACCGAGTGGCGCGCTACGAGCTTGTAGGTCTGCTATTTTTGAAAAATCGTAAAAATGCGGCACAAATCTTTGAATATATATATATATTCTTTCAGAGCGAACGTTTTTTTTATTTCGACGTCGGGCCTAAATGGGTTAACACTGTTGACACTGTGAGCTTTGTACAGAAGTAGCCAGTGTTGTTGTCAATATATTGCAGATGAATATCGGCGGCGGTGCCCTCAGGGGTAGAGTGCCTGGATGGTAACCGTAAGGTTGCCAGTTCGAACCCGGGCTCCCCCAGAGTTACTGTCGAAGTGCATGGTTTCCGCTGCCATCGGTCTGTGAATGTAATGCACAATCCCCTGGACGTGGCGGCACTTCCTCTCTTCCTCTGACGTCACCACTTCCTTCTTACGTTGTGGTTCTGGGGAGAGGAGGTTAGAGTCGGTTGGTACACAACCGAGGTGCTGATAACTTCTCAAAACAAAACTCAAAATCTGCTTTTATTAAGAAAAGGTAAATGAGGATTCAAATTATGCAGGGAATGTGACACTTAAAACTGGGTTTTACCCGAAGACAAGTATCTTATTAAAATACTACGTTTTACGGCCCTTAAATTTATAACAAAAAACTGGCGCCAAAAACCAAGACCCAGGGTAGAGAATTGGAGGGAATTAACGGAACAAATTAAAGTAATGGAGCAGCTAACATATAAAATTAGAGGAAATATTGATAGGGGTATCGCTCTGTCAGGCTCCTACTTGATCTAGCCCCCCGAACCCACCTCACCCCTGCCCACTTCGACAGGCTGGAATGGCTTAGGGTCGACGACAGAGTACAGCATCTTGCAATGGGTCTGGTCCACAAGATTCGATACACCACCAAGATACCCATGTACATGTCTAGATACTTCCTTAATGTTAACGAAGTCCACACCCACAACACCAGAGGGAGTGCAACGAACCATGTACAACCCAGATTCGGCACAAACAAGGGACTAAATTCTTTTCGCTCCTATGCCACCAAAATGTGGAACGCCCTACCAACTGTCATTAAGACATGCGAATCCCTTGACTCCTTCAAAACCGCTCTCAAAGGGCACCTACGGATGGCTGCAATTCGAAACTGGCCCCCGTAAAATCTGAATCCCCCCCCCGCCCCCCCCTTCTTTCCCCTCACTGTATATATTTCTTTTCCCTTTTTACCTCCTTTTTGATGAATTCCTGTTCTGTCTATAGAAGTGTCTATTTGTACGTCTCTAAATGTTTTGATGATTTGAACATGGTGGACCCTGTTGGAAACGAGTGTAATGCTTAATTGGGTCGTCCACTCACAGTTAACAGCCTTTGTATTGAGTTTGTGCTTGAAATGTACTGTAATTCTGCAAACTGTTAATAAATTCTTCAATCAATCAATCAATCAATCTGTGGAGTAAATGGGAAAGCTATATGGAAGGTGCGGGAGTGGATGAGGCGGGTCCATAACATAAACTAAGAATTTGAAAATCTGGCACCCCAGCTCAACTAAAAGCACAGCTTAACTAAAAACACAGTTTAAAATCTAACGGGAATAAAATCTAGGAAGAGTCAACAACCATGCAGGGATAGCACTTTTTATTTTCATTGTTTTTGTTTTTGTCCCTTATAGGCAAGGCATCTGGCTCCAACAACCTACAAAAATAAAAATAATTAACTAACTTAAATACGGGTTTTGGCGTTTCGGCCCATGCATAAGGCCCACAGGGTTCTTGTTTCCTTTGTATGTGTATATAAATAGGTATGGTATGCTATGTTAGGTTCTGCTATGTCCCTGTTTTGTTATACTATCGTATCTATTTATTTTTTATTTTTACTTTTCTCGCTATGTCATTGTTTTTCGTTATGCGTCTTTATGTTGTCTTAAGTGTTTCTGTGTTTTTTTGTTTTGTTTTTTGTTTGTATCTGTATAACCACACCGTGTTCACAAAAAAGAAAAATATAAAGTATAAAAAAAAAAAAAAACTGGGTTTTGATTGTTAAAACTAACTCCACATTGCATTACAGCTGAACTGACACCACGCATCCGTAATGCATTGAATGTAATGCACAATGTAATGCACAATCTCTGTAAAGCGCCTTGGATAAAGGCGCTATATAAATGCACCATTTACAAAAAATTTTGCTCACACTCTCTCTCTCTCCTCTCTTTCATGGTAACAATGCATCCCTCTCTTGCTCACACTCTCTCTCTCTCCTCTCTTTCATGGTAACAATGCATCCCTCTCTTGCTCACACTCTCTCTCTCTCCTCTCTTTCATGGTAACAATGCATCCCTCTCTTGCTCACACTCTCTCTCTCTCTCTCCTCTCTTTCATGGTCGTCACGCAGACGGAATAGGAATCAACCCTGCGCAGACAGCAGGTGAGTTTTGGACATATAGTTCTGTCGTACACCATTAACAACAGTTGTATAATAATATTTTCTATTACGTTACTAGCCTGGGGAAAGTGAACGAGCCTTGCATAATCATCATCCCCCGCCGGCTGTGGTGGAGCTGCGGGGAGAGCGGGCACGGCTTTCCGCATGGCTCACAAACGCGATGTGCCTAGATTTTTCTCGTGAATTGTTTCCTCAATGTGGACGTGGTGCAAAACTGCAACTGGTACAAGTTGCAACAACCTTTGCAGCCAGGGAACTATAGCATCACATTTATTGCACTTGCGTGCTCAGCCTCAGAGTCATTTCCCTCTCTGTTAACCACACTTTGGAGATCTCTTTGACATACTGTCCGAGTCCCACTCGCTCCGCTGCGGTCGCTGAATGCACAGAACAGTGGGCGTATCCTCCCCGACCCCACTCACTCATGCACTCATGTAGGTGGGGTGACGTCACCCCAGGCTCTGCTTGCATGCATGCACAGACACAGCGGAGCTAAATAACGACTGATGAGAACCGTTTGGGGAACCGTTAATAAAAAAACGATGGAACCGGCTCCGGATCCGCAATTTCGGAACCGGGTCTGAAATGGACTCTGTTCCGAATCCCAACCCTAGTTAACGGTGCCGGAGATTAGCTGTTCACAGACGGACGGACGGACAGACGGAGTGCAAAACATACTCTCTCCCCATGCCTTCGGCCTGGTGGAGACAATAACATCAAATCTGTACAGAGCTTTTTTTGGTTCCAAATCATTAAACAAAGCATGTTTCCTGGTAATTAATACAATAATCTTGATGTGTTTTGCGATAAAAAAATACTAAACCAATATATTTTTTTCCCGGGGGGCTGCATGTTTCTGTGAGACTACTTCTGATAAAAAATGCATTTGTTTGACTCATGAATATTGATGCAAAGCCCAAAGAAACGCTATTTATACATTTAATTGAATTAAAAAGTTTACAGACCCTGGCTGCAAAGGAGGTGGTGTCCCTGGGTCTAGCTTTAGAATGTCAAAGAACCCTGGCTGCAAAGGAGGTGGTGTCCCTGGGTCTAGCTTTAGGATGTCAAAGAACCCTGGGGGTCCAAAGGAGGTGGTGTCCCTGGGTCTAGCTTTAGAATGTCAAAGAACCCTGGCTGCAAAGGAGGTGGTGTCCATGGGTCTAGCTTTAGAATGTCAAAGAACCCTGGGGGTCCAAGCAGTTATAATCAGTCCTAACCAAAGGAGGTGGTGTCCATGGGTCTAGCTTTAGAATGTCAAAGAACCCTGGGGGTCCAAGGAGGTGGTGTCCCTGGGTCTAGCTTTAGGATGTCAAAGAACCCTGGGGGTCCAAGGAGGTGGTGTCCCTGGGTCTAGCTTTAGAACCCTGGGGGTCCAAAGGAGGTGGTGTCCCTGGGTCTAGCTTTAAAACCCTGGGGGTCCAAAGGAGGTGGTGTCCCTGGGTCTAGCTTTAGAATGTCAAAGAACCCTGGGGGTCCAAGGAGGTGGTGTCCCTGGGTCTAGCTTTAGAATGTCAAAGAACCCTGGGGGTCCAAGGAGGTGGTGTCCCTGGGTCTAGCTTTAGAATGTCAAAGAACCCTGGGGGTCCAAGGAGGTGGTGTCCCTGGGTCTAGCTTTAGAACCCTGGGGGTCCAAAGGAGGTGGTGTCCCTGGGTCTAGCTTTAGAATGTCAAAGAACCCTGGCTGCAAAGGAGGTGGTGTCCCTGGGTCTAGCTTTAGAACCCTGGGGGTCCAAAGGAGGTGGTGTCCCTGGGTCTAGCTTTAGAACCCTGGGGGTCCAAGGAGGTGGTGTCCCTGGGTCTAGCTTTAGACCCAGACCCAAAGGAGGTGGTGTCCCTGGGTCTAGCTTTAGAAGAACCCTGGGGGTCCAAAGGAGGTGGTGTCCCTGGGTCTAGCTTTAGAACCCTGGGGGTCCAAGGAGGTGGTGTCCCTGGGTCTAGCTTTAGAATGTCAAAGAACCCTGGGGGTCCAAGGAGGTGGTGTCCCTGGGTCTAGCTTTAGGATGTCAAAGAACCCTGGGGGTCCAAGGAGGTGGTGTCCCTGGGTCTAGCTTTAGGATGTCAAAGAACCCTGGGGGTCCAAGGAGGTGGTGTCCCTGGGTCTAGCTTTAGGATGTCAAAGAACCCTGGGGGTCCAAGGAGGTGGTGTCCCTGGGTCTAGCTTTAGAACCCTGGGGGTCCAAAGGAGGTGGTGTCCCTGGGTCTAGCTTTAGAACCCTGGGGGTCCAAGGAGGTGGTGTCCCTGGGTCTAGCTTTAGAACCCTGGGGGTCCAAAGGAGGTGGTGTCCCTGGGTCTAGCTTTAGAACCCTGGGGGTCCAAGGAGGTGGTGTCCCTGGGTCTAGCTTTAGAATGTCAAAGAACCCTGGGGGTCCAAGGAGGTGGTGTCCCTGGGTCTAGCTTTAGGATGTCAAAGAACCCTGGCTGCAAAGGAGGTGGTGTCCCTGGGTCTAGCTTTAGAACCCTGGGGGTCCAAAGGAGGTGGTGTCCCTGGGTCTAGCTTTAGAATGTCAAAGAACCCTGGGGGTCCAAAGGAGGTGGTGTCCCTGGGTCTAGCTTTAGAATGTCAAAGAACCCTGGGGGTCCAAAGGAGGTGGTGTCCCTGGGTCTAGCTTTAGAATGTCAAAGAACCCTGGGGGTCAAAGGAGGTGGTGTCCATGGGTCTAGCTTTAGAACCCTGGGGGTCCAAGGAGGTGGTGTCCATGGGTCTAGCTTTAGAACCCTGGGGGTCCAAGGAGGTGGTGTCCCTGGGTCTAGCTTTAGAACCCTGGGGGTCCAAAGGAGGTGGTGTCCCTGGGTCTAGCTTTAGAACCCTGGGGGTCCAAAGGAGGTGGTGTCCCTGGGTCTAGCTTTAGAACCCTGGGGGTCCAAGGAGGTGGTGTCCCTGGGTCTAGCTTTAGAATGTCAAAGAACCCTGGGGGTCCAAAGGAGGTGGTGTCCCTGGGTCTAGCTTTAGGATGTCAAAGAACCCTGGGGGTCCAAGGAGGTGGTGTCCCTGGGTCTAGCTTTAGAATGTCAAAGAACCCTGGGGGTCCAAGGAGGTGGTGTCCCTGGGTCTAGCTTTAGAATGTCAAAGAACCCTGGGGGTCCAAGGAGGTGGTGTCCCTGGGTCTAGCTTTAGAATGTCAAAGAACCCTGGGGGTCCAAGGAGGTGGTGTCCCTGGGTCTAGCTTTAGAATGTCAAAGAACCCTGGGGGTCCAAGGAGGTGGTGTCCCTGGGTCTAGCTTTAGAATGTCAAAGAACCCTGGGGGTCCAAGGAGGTGGTGTCCCTGGGTCTAGCTTTAGAACCCTGGGGGTCCAAAGGAGGTGGTGTCCCTGGGTCTAGCTTTAGAATGTCAAAGAACCCTGGGGGTCCAAGGAGGTGGTGTCCCTGGGTCTAGCTTTAGAATGTCAAAGAACCCTGGGGGTCCAGAACCCTGGTCCAGAACCCTGGGGGTCCAAGGAGGTGGTGTCCCTGGGTCTAGCTTTAGAACCCTGGGGGTCCAAAGGAGGTGGTGTCCCTGGGTCTAGCTTTAGAACCCTGGGGGTCCAAGGAGGTGGTGTCCCTGGGTCTAGCTTTAGAACCCTGGGGGTCCAAAGGAGGTGGTGTCCCTGGGTCTAGCTTTAGAACCCTGGGGGTCCAAGGAGGTGGTGTCCCTGGGTCTAGCTTTAGAATGTCAAAGAACCCTGGGGGTCCAAGGAGGTGGTGTCCCTGGGTCTAGCTTTAGGATGTCAAAGAACCCTGGCTGCAAAGGAGGTGGTGTCCCTGGGTCTAGCTTTAGAACCCTGGGGGTCCAAAGGAGGTGGTGTCCCTGGGTCTAGCTTTAGAATGTCAAAGAACCCTGGGGGTCCAAAGGAGGTGGTGTCCCTGGGTCTAGCTTTAGAATGTCAAAGAACCCTGGGGGTCCAAAGGAGGTGGTGTCCCTGGGTCTAGCTTTAGAATGTCAAAGAACCCTGGGGGTCAAAGGAGGTGGTGTCCATGGGTCTAGCTTTAGAACCCTGGGGGTCCAAGGAGGTGGTGTCCATGGGTCTAGCTTTAGAACCCTGGGGGTCCAAGGAGGTGGTGTCCCTGGGTCTAGCTTTAGAACCCTGGGGGTCCAAAGGAGGTGGTGTCCCTGGGTCTAGCTTTAGAACCCTGGGGGTCCAAAGGAGGTGGTGTCCCTGGGTCTAGCTTTAGAACCCTGGGGGTCCAAGGAGGTGGTGTCCCTGGGTCTAGCTTTAGAATGTCAAAGAACCCTGGGGGTCCAAAGGAGGTGGTGTCCCTGGGTCTAGCTTTAGGATGTCAAAGAACCCTGGGGGTCCAAGGAGGTGGTGTCCCTGGGTCTAGCTTTAGAATGTCAAAGAACCCTGGGGGTCCAAGGAGGTGGTGTCCCTGGGTCTAGCTTTAGAATGTCAAAGAACCCTGGGGGTCCAAGGAGGTGGTGTCCCTGGGTCTAGCTTTAGAATGTCAAAGAACCCTGGGGGTCCAAGGAGGTGGTGTCCCTGGGTCTAGCTTTAGAATGTCAAAGAACCCTGGGGGTCCAAGGAGGTGGTGTCCCTGGGTCTAGCTTTAGAATGTCAAAGAACCCTGGGGGTCCAAGGAGGTGGTGTCCCTGGGTCTAGCTTTAGAACCCTGGGGGTCCAAAGGAGGTGGTGTCCCTGGGTCTAGCTTTAGAATGTCAAAGAACCCTGGGGGTCCAAGGAGGTGGTGTCCCTGGGTCTAGCTTTAGAATGTCAAAGAACCCTGGGGGTCCAGAACCCTGGTCCAGAACCCTGGGGGTCCAAGCCGTTATAATCAGTCCTGACATACTGTACAGTTGGGTGCCACCGATATTGTCCCTTATCAGTTGACCCATTTAGGCCTGACCTAATTTTTTTTTTTAAATCCTTCTAAATCCTCCAGTTTTCTGAAATAAATATTTTCACGATTTTTCAAAAATAGCAGACCTACAAGCTCGTAGCGCGCCACTCGGTGGCGCGCTATGAGCTTGTAGATCTGCTATTTTTCAATAGCTAAATTATAACATAATGTTTAAAACACCAAAAGGGGTTCCCACCCAAAATGGGTTAACTGTCCTTTTGCGCAGATCACGCAAACCTCAGCAAAAAGAAAAGGACAATATCGATGGCCTCCAACTGTAGGTGCACACTGTGCAAATTAGCCCTGGTGGGCTCCATTTTCGTCACCGCTAAACCCCTTATCCCTACATTTCTTTGCCTTTTTTTTACTATTTTGCAAAACATTTTTTAAGTTAAAATGGCCAGTCTTAAAGCTCACAACGTGTCAATGTAGATTGGCTAGTTGAACTATTCAAAAATGTTTTTCAAAATAGTAAAAAAAAAAAAAAAAAGGCAAAGAAGTTTAGGGATAAGGGTTTAGCGGTGACGAAAATGGAGCCCATAGTGTTCCATAATCTGCTTAATAATCAGAACCCTCTTAACTTTTGATCAAAGCCATTAATTCTGTTTTAATCTCATATACAGCTTGCTGCTTCTCATCTTCTGTAATCCTTCTGTATTTGACTTTTGCAGAGGGCATGCACAGTAAAGAAAGAAAAACAAAAAGAAAAACATCCGCAGTGTAAATTTAGTGTACAGGCTTTAGTTCCGACAGATCTACACGCTCAAAACGCTGTGCGAGGTGACGCGTTTTGAGCTTGTAGATCTGCTACTTTTTCTCTTTTTGAATTCGGATGATTAGAAGTAACAGTTTTGGACATATGAGGTTTCCACCGACATAGTCCACGGTGGTGGGTGGGCACTCACACCCACACACACACACACACACACACACTCACTCACTCACTCACTCACTCACTCACTCACTCACTCACTCACTCACTCACTCACTCACTCACTCACACACACACACACTCACTCACTCACTCACTCACTCACTCACTCACTCTGGCTCACCGAGCGCATGGAATTCTTATGACGTGTACTTAATTCAGTTCGTTGAATAATAGACATTCAGACCAGACACCCTTTTTTTTTAATTGCCTATTTCTTCCGGTTGTCGCCCTGCTGGAAGTATTATCGGTCACACTAATGGGAGTGGAAATGGATCTCAGTGTTTTACCTCTTTTATTTTGGCCTCTTTTCATCACTGGAACACTGTGTGTGTGTCTGTCCCCAACTCCCCATCACATCTATCACATTATCCCTGATGTCATTATAGGCAAAACCTTCAAAAGCAGCACATCTAAAGGGTTCACAATGGACGCTTTGTGAGCATTTTGCTACTGATGCGGTATGACCGAGTGCGTAACACAAAGTGTGTGTGCGTGCGTGCGTGCGTGCGTGCGTGCGTGCGTGCGTGCGTGCGTGCGTGCGTGCGTGCGTGCGTGCGTGCGTGCGAACTGCTACCAAAGAGGAATAAACGCAAATAAAAATACGTACTGTAGAGTTTCGGGCGGATGTAGCTTTGGGTCCTTTTTGCAAAGAACGCAGTGTACCAGTACTTACTGGTTCAGGTTTCAGACATTTAATCCTCCCAAAACCCAACATCATTTTGTTTGTTTTTCGCTGACACCTGCATTCCCCTGCATTGTGCTTGCTTCATCATAAACTAAGTACCCACATAATGACATAATCACTAAAGTGATGATTACGGACAGAGGTGGCACTAAGCCCACTTCCTCGGATGCCTGCTATAGATTATATCCCCGAGCATATACTTGTTGCTTGAGGTTATCCAATCGGAGGATCAGTGCTTGAGCCAGAGAATATACCATGAGAAATCATTCTGGATTTGATCAATGCAACAATAACCTTCCATTTCTGACATACTGAATAGCATTCAGAGTCCTGTATAGACCACCGATGTTTTGACCAATATTTTGTCAGAAAGTGCTGGGAGGTACCCCAGAAAAATGGTTCTCATTTCAAATCATTTCAACCACTTTATCCATTTATAATGTTGGCTATTCAAAAATAGCAGATGCACAAACTCACATCATGTCGCTTTGTGCCGCGCTGCAAGCTTTTACATCTAAAAGCTACTTTACATCTAAAGCTACTACGTCATTGAAAAATATCGAAAGTTGTGCAGTGTTTGTGTCTTTGCTGCTTCCAGGGAACGTGTTTCTAAAGCACCATGCTGTAGTTGTACTTACTTACATAAGGCTTCAATGAGCGCTCTCCGTTGCATCCGATCCTTGGCAGCATGTTGCGCCTCCTCCCCAGGACAGGTTCATCTGTTCCAGCTCCTGTGTCACAGTTCTGCGCCAGGTTGTTTTGGGCCTCCCAGGTTTTTTCTTTTGCCTGGTGCCTTTTGCCATCTCAGGCGTCGATGTGTAATCTCCTTGGTGATGCTCTGGCTCCCTGTTTGTTTATATTATGCAGTTCATTATTGGAGATTGTATTTGGCCAAAAGATCTGGCATATTCGCCGGAGGCATCGGTTGTTAGCCTGGCTAATAAGCCAGACCAAACAGCCGTTGGCAAAAAAATAATTGCCTGCCGGCGGATTACGGTCTGGAGAGGCTCAATTGTACGCCCATTTCCTACACCAGAGAACTGGTGTGGCCAATCGGGACACGGTATGCAATATGGGCAGGCTTTGGTACAGCGACGTTCAATGCTTGAGACCTTTGACTGACAGTAGCTCTAACCAATTGCGTCAAAGAGAAAATGTTTGAACCCGCCCCCCGGGAAACAAGATCCATACACAGCATCTCCAGACTCAAATACCACACGACAGTGTGATTTGAGTCTGGCTTATTAGCCAGGCTAATCGGTTGTGACTGTAGTTGTACAGCTGTACTAAACAATGGTGTGTTTCTAGGGTAGGTGTTTGTAAAGCACCATGCTGTAGTTAGTTGTACAGCTGCACTAAACGCTGGTGTGTGTTGTGTTTCCAGGGAACGTGTTTCTAAAGCACGGCTCGGAGCTCCGCATCATCCCCAGAGACCGAGTGGGAGGCCGATGAAGACCACGCTCCTCTTCCTCTTCAGTTCCACAGTGACTCAGCCTCCCTCCCAGTCCCAGGGAGGAAAACACCTCAGTCTGTTTGCATTTATATTTATTTTACTGGCCCCCAAATGACGATGACTGAATACTGATGCATGTATACGTAACGTATACACTGTTAATTTAACTCAGGGAAGTGAAATGGAACCATTTTGGTTTGTGTACACTGAGTTAAATTAAAACTCAGTATTTTACTTTGCATTTTGTAAAGGTTATACTTATCTCTCTCTCGCTCACACACACACACACACACACACACACACACACACACACACATATCGTGCGTCAAGTCTAGTCCAGCTATTTCTGTAAACTTTATTGCATCCTGGCATCATTATACATCTATGGCATCTCGCACATGCACGCACGCGCACGCACGCACGCACACAGTGGCTGCTCCATGAGAAAGACTATTTCCAAGACTAATTAAAAAAGAAAGAAAAAGGGGAACAGCTATAACTAGCTAAAACTTTTGTACATTTTCAGTTGTGACAAAAACATATATAATTAAATGTTATGTCTAACAAACAAACCTTTCCGATGTTTACACGCATCTTGCTTTTTTTTTTCTTTTTCTTTTTTGCAATGACCTCATTAAAATGTCTTAACGCATTTTGGGCGGGAACCCCTTTTGGTGTTAGCATTATGTTGAAAAATAGCAGATCTACAAGCTCATAGCGCGCCACCGAGTGGCACGCTACGAGCTTGTAGGTCTGCTATTTTTGAACGACTGACATAGAAACAGAGCTTTTTCAGAAAACTGTCAGGATGTAGAAGACATTTTTAGAATCTGATCTCAGGTCAAAATGGGTTAAGACAGATTCATACTTTAGTTTAATGGCTGTGTCGCCCACAAAAAAATAGCCGATCTACAAGCTCACAACGGGTTGTGTACTCTAGTCTAGATCAGGGGTTCTCAACGTTTTTGGCCATGTCTCGCGACCCCCCCCCCCCCCCCCCCCCCCAAATTATTTGGCGGGGGGGACGGGGACCCACGGGTTGAGAACCCCATGTCTGGATCATCATTATCGTCGGTGCAACAAACGTCCACCAAGGCCTTTAATCGTCTCCCATCTGCTGTCAAGACAAAGTTCTCCTGACCAGACATTGTTTAATCATGACCTGCTGCTGCTGCACATTGAACTGCATGTGGACCATTGAACTGCTACAGCTGGTAGCACATGAATAAATCCCCCCCAGGTTACATTATTTTAATAAAGAATTGCAATTTTATTATTACTGCTAGTTCTGTATCTGTTCCAGATGCACACACTTGTCGTGGATCTTTGCTGCCCTCTCCTGGGTCGTAATTGAATTACGTTTTTTTGTCTGCCTTGCATTTCTATATCAGACATTACATCAGTATAAAATCCCCTTTCCATCGACCTGATAGATGTACTACATAAATGATAATAACAGGGGTTGTCTAGACCCGGTTGCCCTGAAATTGTTCATGCTTTTTTTTGGTGCCCCAAATTTGTCCCGATAAGGTCGGCGCAGCCAATGTTTCACATTAATATTTCACCAGACAATTATTTGTCTGCTGTGCTCTGACTGACTAGAGGCGAAACACGCATCTAAACCATTGGTTCCCAAAGTGGGGTCCGGGGGACCCCCAGGGGGGTCCTTGAGGGAGTTCCAGGGGGTTCCCCAGCTAAATGATAGTTTGGAACCAAATAGACCCTTATAGTAAGGGCATTTTATCAGGTATTTGACCAATCTGGGAACTAAATCGTTACCAAGAAATGTCTTCACCAATGTGTTTCTAAAGGTGTCTAATAACATGTACTAAAAGTTTGAAATTCAACTCCCGTGGGAAATTGAGTTATTAGCATAATATGTGACCATACCCATAACATCTTATATAAGGCAAAAAAGTCCAAATTTCATCATTCTTTAAGTAGCATATGACATATGAAACTAGGGTGATTTCATGATTCTGAATCCATTCCAAGCATTAGTTTTGCACAAAAAACACTCCTTGGGCTAAATTAGGCCATATCCAGTTGACCAAATGTGCTGACCTCATCACGTTTGTGTGGCCGTTTTCCTCCCAAGGAGTGTTTTTTGTGCAAAACTAATGCTTGGAATGGATTCAGAATCATGCAAACACCCTAGTTTCATATGTCACATGCTACTTAAAGAACGATGAAATTTGGACTTTTTTGCCTTTTATAGGATGTTATGGGTATGGACTTCAGCCTGTGACTGCAACTTGTTCCTGTTCGCAGATGACTCAGCACTGCTGGTCTCGGACAGGGACAAACTGCAGGTTGAAAATGCCCTCAGCTCTGAACTCGGTAGAATCTGCACCTGGCTCGCTGATAACAAACTATCTTTACACCTGGGAAAAACTGAATCCATTCTCTTTGGCTCTATTAGTAATCTCAGCAAGGCAAATGGCTTCTTGGTTAGAGTGGGTGACAATGTTATCACACGTAAAGATGAAATTACCTACCTAGGTTCCATCCTGGAGGCTAATCTTTCCGGTGATAAAATGGCCACCAACGTAATCAAAAAAGTCAACCATAGAACAAGATTCCTCTACAGGATCTCCTCACTGGTCAACAAAAACACCTTGAAGACCTTAACAGGAGCCCTTGTACAGGGTTTCTTTGACTATGCATGCACCTCCTGGTACCACAGCACCTCAAAGGCCCTTAAAACCAGGCTCCAGACTTCCCAAAACAAACTGGTCAGGCTCCTACTTGATCTAGCCCCCCGAACCCACCTCACCCCTGTCCACTTCGACAGGCTGGAATGGCTTAGGGTCGACGACAGAGTACAGCATCTTGCAATGGGTCTGGTCCACAAGATTCGATACACCACCAAGATACCCATGTACCTGTCTAGATACTTCCTTAATGTTAACGAAGTCCACACCCACAACACCAGAGGGAGTGCAACGAACCATGTACAACCCAGATTCGGCACAAACAAGGGACTAAATTCTTTTCGCTCCTATGCCACCAAAATGTGGAACGCCCTACCAACTGTCATTAAGACATGCGAATCCCTTGACTCCTTCAAAACCGCTCTCAAAGGGCACCTACGGATGGCTGCAATTCGAAACTGGCCCCCGTAAAATCTGAATCCCCCCCCCCCGCCCCCCCCTTCTTTCCCCTCACTGTATATATTTCTTTTCCCTTTTTACCTCCTTTTTGATGAATTCCTGTTCTGTCTATAGAAGTGTCTATTTGTACGTCTCTAAATGTTTTGATGATTTGAACATGGTGGACCCTGTTGGAAACAAGTGTAATGCTTAATTGGGTCGTCCACTCACAGTTATCAGCCTTTGTATTGAGTTTGTGCTTGAAATGTACTGTAATTCTCTGTATTGAGTTTGTGCTTGAAATGTACTGTAATTCTGCAAACTGTTAATAAATTCTTCAATCAATCAATCAAGTCACATATTATGCTAATAACTCAATTTTCCCACGGGAGTTGAATTTCAAACTTTTAGTACATGTTATTAGACACCTTTAGAAACACATTGGTGAAGAAATTTCTTGGTAACTATTTAGTTCCCAGATTTTCATAGATTTCTCTTACTATTATGGGTCTGATACTCTCAGAGTTAAATTAACGTTGATTTTACAACTGGGGTCTCGGAGATAGAAATGCCATTTAATGGGGGTCCTTCGCATGTCAAACTGGGGGTCCTTGAAATTGAACGGGTTGAGAATCACTGCTACAGCCGTACAAATCTTCTCTTATGCGGGGGTCCCTGGCATATCTTTTCCGTGGGATAATTGGTGTCAATTTGGCGGTCCTTGACATGAAAAGGTTTGGGAACCACTGATTCCAAACTGGGGGTCCCCAAATTCTTTGGGGATCCCCAGATGATTAGCTTAACCCATTTTGGGTGGGAACCCCTTTTGGTGTTAAAATTATGTTATGCTTTAGCTATTGAAAAATAGCAGATCTACAAGCTCATAGCGCGCCACCGAGTGGCGCGCTACGAGCTTGTAGGTCTGCTATTTTTGAAAAATCGAAGAACGACTGACATTAGAAACATAGGCTTTTTCAGAAAACTGTCAGGATGTAGAAGACATTTTTAGAATCTGATCTCAGGCCTAAATGGGTTAATGTGCAACATTGTTTTCTCACTCAACAGCAAACAAACCAACATACAGTATGAGTGTATACAGTGTATCTGCACATTTCTAAAGTGACAATTTAAAGACTTAAGATTTTTTTAATACCAAAATGATATCACAATACAAGGCAAATTCAAGGCTTCATGGGGTGTAATTGATAGAAAAGAAGTACGTTTTTGGGTGAACTACTCCGTTCTGTTCAGAATTTGTCATCTCACGTCTTTCCACAAAATAGTAGAAAAAGCTCAATAGAGCGTCGCAGTCCCGCCCCTACCATGGACCAGGAAATGATTCTCCATTCATTTTCCTCATAGACATTTCAGAAAGTATTTATTTAAAGACGTTTACGTCGCGGACAAAGCCAACTCGAGTTGTGACAAATCATGACAACAAACACAATTTTTGGGGCCGAAAAAATAATTAGAAAGAAGAAAAAAACAGCAGGTTACAACACTTTTTGTTGTTTTTCTTCTTTGTAATTATTTGTTTGGTCCAAAATATTGTTTGAGTTGTCATGACTCGAGTTGGCTTTGTCCGCGGCGTAACCGTCTTTAAATAAATGCTTTTGGAAATGTCTATGGGAAAAATGCATTGGGATTCATTTCCTGGTCCATGGTAGGGGGAGGGACTGCGACGCTCTATAAGGTGGTCTTTATCGATAAAGTTTAACAAGCTCCATCCCTAGTTTTGAGCGTGTGCAACTTGATGCTTTAGTCAGTGTGACACTGTAGTGTGATTAAGTAGGGTGTTGATGTCCGAAAAAACACAGAAATATGGATATAAATGGTTTCCACCCGACAGCAACCATATATATTACTGTACAGCAGACAGTAGCACTTGAGACTTTGACCCACTCATCAGTTTTGAGGTAAAGTATTGTTTATTAATGTCCATTGTCTGGAGAAGTAGCACATGAAGAGTGTTTTATCGCCGTGCGACATACAGGGTGCTTCGCTCCCCGACATTTCTGTCACCTGTATGCCGGTGATTTAGTTACAAAAGTGCCTCTTAAACTAATATATTTTCCTTTGACAGAGAAGGCTATTGGTTATGATGGAATAGGCTGAAAGTGCTTTGCTGAAAAACATCCCCACTTCCTCTTGACATAAATAAACATCTGAACAGGTCTGGGCCATTAGTTTGTGAGCTGCTGCTTAAACCATTCAATCCGGGAAAGCATCTGTGTCATTTTAGGTGTGTGTGTGTGTGTGTGTGTGTGTGTGTGTGTGTGTGTGTGTGTGTGTGTGTGTGTGTGTGTGTGTGTGTGTGTGTGTGTGTGTAAAAACAAAACGAATAGCGGATATACTAGCTCAGCTTGTAGATCTGCTATTTTTGTATTGCATTTTTTTTATTTTGTGAAACTGCAAATAATCTTTGAATGAATTATAACATATGTCCAAAGGTAGCAGATCTACAAGCTCAAAACGTGTCGTTTCACGCTGCGTTTTGAGCTTGCAGATCTGATATAGGCCTACTTTTGATACCTTTGCTACCTTTGATAAATCTTTTCTTCTGGGATCCCTCCGAACAAAATATCTTGAGAGTGGCATCCATCCGCAGCCAAACGCACAATAGTTTTGGGGGTCCTTGACCTGAAACAGTTTGAGCACCACTGAATAGCAAACATTCTGAAAACGTATGGATTTAGAAGACATTAGAATCGGGCTTCAGGGTTTTATGGGTTAACTCTGCACTGAAAATGAAAAATGCATGCTGCTGGATGAGGGCAAAAACAATGGGACAGTGAATAATGACAGCATCCATTGAGGATACAGATGCAGCATCCTCCACAAATGGATCCCCGGTCTTCTCATTTGTTTCAAACGGAGTGGTTTGCAGCAGCACATATTTTCAAGAAAACAAAGTGCATTGAAGAATAATTGCTGCTGTTTGTCAATTACAGCAGCGGTTCTCAACCCGTGGGTCGCGACCCCTTGGGGGGTCACCAAATTATTTTGGGGGGTCCCCAAATATTTACATATAGTACACATAGTACATGCATACACCTTCCCTAATGATTATATCTGGTATATGTATGGTGTATTGTCTATATTATTAAGGTTATTGTAGCAGTCAATTTATATTGGGGGTCAGGAGGGGGCGGGGCGGGGGTCCCGAGACGTTGCCAAAGCATTTTCGGGGGTCCCCGGCCAAAAACGTTGAGAACCCCTGCATTACAGTATATGAATATAGGGCTGTGATACATTTACGGTACTGTACATTATATCAAATGCACCGTCAACTCCAACTTTTATTTTTACAGCACATTTAAAACGAACGACTGGTTGACCAAAGTGCTGCACAGACTGTTCTAGAGCCTAGTGGCAGTCGCCACAAATACGGGGAGGACAGATGGGTGATGAAAAAAAGTGTGGTCTTTTCCTGGTTTTACTGCATTGCAGTATTGCAGATTTTCGGAACTTGCCTGATTTTTCTGTTCTATTGATCTTTAACTAAACGTTTACGGTTTTATTAAACGGTTCAGTTTAGTTTTGTTTATTTCGATCATCTTCACCGGTATCCATAACATAACAGCAATATAATCAAACTGTAACATAGTTGAAGGCGATTGAAATGGAATCGACTGAAGCTATAAAAGCTTACTGTATGCCTGTCCTACGTACAGTACAAGTCCTTTTGTTTGAAAAAAAATCACACCTGTGTGAACTGAGTGGTGCAAGGTCTTATATAGCCTGATCAGCTGTGGTCTGACATAATGTCAGTGACCATAGTAACCATGCTCATTTTTTTGGGTCCCACGTACAGGTACACACACGTACAGGTACACACATACATAGATACAGACAAAGCTGGTTGTTGGAGTGGTTTGCACCACTCAAAAATAACAGCTACAATTAATGTAAATCAACGGTAAACAAGCCAAACAAACCAGATTTAAGTACGTAGAACACTTCTTGATTATTCGATTAACTGAATAATCAACTAACTTCATTTGAGAAGATAAGCTTTGGTTTCAGCCCTAATATGTGCCAGTGTGCACAAAAGAGCAAGTGCAAAAAAGGGGTTCTATACACAAAGTCACAGAATCATGAATCATGTTGTCATGGGTGAAATAAACATTGTTGAGCTGAGAATTCTGTACCACTTAAACCCTCTGTGCTTGACAAAACAGACCTGTGTAAAGAGCGCCTTTGGTACAATTTGTGGAGAACATTTCCACCAGAATAGGGATGCTGGGGCTTCACCTTCAAGTGCTTAACAATAGTGACATTTTACGTTGGAGCCAAATTACACTTCCTGTTAATTGTGTTTTGTTTTATTTAAAACATTCATTTAAATTTTAAATGAATGTTGTGTCCCTGGTGATAACGACGATGACGTCATCCTAATCAAAGTGGGTGGTCCTAATTCATACCTGGCACTGGCAGTGGGTGATTGTGGCCAGGTGTGCAATGTTTGATTATCGCAATAGTATCGTTAATCACAACTATTTTTGCCACAATAATCACAACTTGTAACTTTCAACATCGTCCCATCCCGGTGTTGTTGGGTCGGCGTTTTTTTTTTCTTCAGTTCTTGTGAGCGACGAGGTAGAACGAGGCTTTGTAATCACACTTGAGGTTGAGCTCGCTGTTGAGCGCCGGCTGCAGCACGAACTGCTGCACGCGCACGCCCAGCTCCGCCAGCGTGAGCTCGATGAAGTCCTGGCTCAGCGTCACCGTCGCAAACTTCTGGCTGCCCACCGTGTAGAAGGTCTCGTCCAGGTCCCCGATCAGCACCAGGACCCCGCCGGGCCGCAGCAGGCCCACCATGGCCCCCAGGGAGCGCCTGTAGGAGGCCCGGTCGCGGCAGGCGGCCTCCAGGCACAGGGAGGACACCACACAGTCAGCCGCCTCCACGGCGGTGGGGTGGAACGGGTTCTCGCTCTCCGCCAGGCTGATGTCACACTTCAGGACCTGCTTGATCCTCTGGCGGAGGGTCTGTTTGACAGCTGCTGGAGTTCTGGTGGAGGAGAGACGAGAGGTGTGAGTTCATGATATACAGTATAGTAGGCCAGGGGTGTTCCACAGGGGGTCCTCCTCACTCAGAGGGACTTACAGGGGGCTGCCAGGGGTGTTCCACAGGGGGTCCTCATTCAGAGGGACTTACAGGGGGCTGCCAGGGGTGGTCCACAGGGGGTCCTCACTCAGAGGGACTTACAGGGGGCTGCCAAATCTTTGGTGAAAGGAACTTTTATCTATCAGTATTTATTACATGAATATATTTAGCCCTAGCATCCTTATTCTGGTGGGAACATTGACCAAAAATAGAAGATCTACAAGCTCGCAATGTGTCCCAGAGTGACCCCTTGTGAGCTTGTAGATCAACTGTCTTCGGCAAAGAGGTTTGAGGTACAGTAGAGGGAAAAAGAGGGAAGCCAAAGGTCAAGTTTGACCAAGTATTCAGGTTCAAGTGGTTAAATGAATCCAACATGTTAAAAAGATTATGTGTAAACAAACTGCTATGAAGCCCTACAGTATGAAATCTATGAAAAGGGTTAGTTTTTTTTATACAATAACAATATGTCGTAGGGGGTTCATGCTTCATCTCTCTCCCAGCTAAGGGGGTCCTTGTCCTGCAAAATGTTGAAGACGCCTGGAGTAGCGTGCGTGTGGCTTATGTATTACTGTCCTGGGGACCCAGAGTCCCCATGAGGATAGGAATACCATACCAGGCAGATTGACCTTTTGGGTAAATTCTTCATGTCCCCATGACGGTAAAGGGTAAATAGTACAAATGCAGACAAAAAGAGAAAAGTGACATTTTAGAAGCTACTGAACTTAATTATGTTATGAGGGAACCCCTTTTGGTGTTTTAAGCATTATGTTATACTTTAGCTATTGAAAAATAGCAGATCTACAAGCTCATAGCGCGGTAGCGAGTGCCGCGCTACGAGCTTGTAGGTCTGGGGGGGGGGGGGGGACAAAATATTGAAATATTGAGAACCACTGATATAGAAACATCTTTTTCAAACGACATTTTTTAAATTTTCTAAATGGGTTAAAATCAACACTCAAGATTTGACAGTTGCAGCTGTGGTGGAATGCAGGGATGATATATAACACTGCATACCTCTTGCCCTCCTCCAGCTCGCAGACGTACTGGATGTGTTCGTCCCAGTCGAAGCATCCTCCCTCGGCTCTCAGCCACTTCTGGATCTCCGTCCGGTTGCCCTCCACGTAGTCCGACACCACCATCTCCTCATAGTACTCACACGCACTGATGAGGGTGTGGATGGTAGGGCCCGTCCCCACCTCGACCAGCCTCTGGCCCCTGTACTGCCCTATACAGACAATACACTGATGAGGGTGTGGATGGTAGGGCCCGTCCCCACCTCGACCAGCCTCTGGCCCCTGTACTGCCCTATACAGACAATACACTGATGAGGGTGTGGATGGTAGGGCCTGTCTGTCCCCACCTCGACCAGCCTCTGGCCCCTGTACTGCCCTATACAGACAATATACTGAGGGTGTGGATGGTAGGGCCCGTCCCCACCTCTACCAGCCTCTGGCCCCTGTACTGATATACAGATAATACACTGAGGGTGTGGATGGTAGGGCCCGTCCCCACCTCGACCAGCCTCTGGCCCCTGTACTGCCCTTAGATACAGTATACAGACAGTACACTGATGAGGGTGTGGATGGTAGGGCCCGTCCCCACCTCGACCAGCCTCTGGCCCCTGTACTGCCCTTAGATACAGTATACAGACAGTACACTGATGAGGGTGTGGATGGTAGGGCCCGTCCCCACCTCGACCAGCCTCTGGCCCCTGTACTGCCCTTAGATACAGTATACAGACAATACACTGATGAGGGTGTGGATGGTAGGGCCTGTCCCCACCTCGACCAGCCTCTGGCCCCTGTACTGCCCTATACAGAGACAATACACGGATGAGGGTGTGGATGGTAGGGCCTGTCTGTCCCCACCTCGACCAGCCTCTGGTCCCTGTACTGATATACAGATAGTATATACAGACATACCCACAAGTCTAACAAACGAACCTGGGGTGACAGGGCCTTCGCAGTGGCCGCCCCCTCATTGTGGAACTCACTCCCAGCCCACATCAGAGCTGCACCCACCTTTGAAATGTTCAAAAGCACACTTAAAACCCACCTTTTAACTCTTTAACTAGTTTATTTTTCTAATAAAACTGTTTTTATTTTGCTCTGTAAAGCGACTTTGGGTACCTTGAAAAGCGACATAAATTGTATGTAATATTATTATTATTATTTATTACAATACAACTTACTGCTGGATTACTTGCAGTAATATCACCCTCTCCCCGCACGGCGTCCCTCCCCCGAACACGGGCCAATTGGGTTCGTATAATAGACGCTCGCCGACAAAGCCGAATGCACCTCGGTGGATTAGAACCCACGACCTCTGGGTGGTGGGCAGGCACTTCACCGCATGCGTCACACAAGTATAACCCCCCCCCCAAAAAAACTTGACATCTTACAAACGGGAATAACTTTGTCGTTTGTGTTGCCTCATGTTACCAAATTAAAGACAGCTTGCGGTGCCTACCTGATGAGAAGGTGTGACTCAACTGACTGAGCACAAACAGCACAAAGCGACTGTTGTCCTTCTGTCCTGGAGACTCTGAGAACTGGTAACAGTATCCCAAGTAGGTCTTGGGGTCGAACTTGGTGTGGTAAAGCTCTCCACTGAGTCTGTCCGCCATATTTGATCTGAAAAAAGAAACAAAACGACACAAGCAGAGGAACATGCATCACACATGATGCTGACAATGAGAGACATTGGGCTTATTGACATCTGTAAAGTCATTCATTATGAACTATGCATTAATTATGAACGGAGTGTTACATAATGGCATACTATCTACGATTGTATAGTCTTGGTGCATTAGTCTGGCATATAGCCAGGGCCCATGGGTTCAGCTGAAGTATTCCTTTGGTAAAGCGCCGGGCCCGGGAGAACAAGGTGACCCAGACAGTATCACACGACAAGTTCACAAAGTTTATTACACGGACAGCTGGAAGAATGACGTGACAAGAAGATATGAGACATAGAAACGTGACGAATAGAAGATAAGAATAAGGATGACCTCACTGGCGCCATCTAACAGATGCATCTCGTATCAACAATGAACGTGCTTGTAAGGACAAGCTGTATCTCGTATCAAGTACATGGACTCAATCGATGTCCATGGATGGACAAATCATATCAGTCATGCTTGACACACTATTTTATGTTGATTCCTTTTGATGTTGATTTTGTGTGCATGCATATGCTTTTCTTTATCGTTTCATTTTGAGTTGCAGTGTTTTGGAATTGGAAGCCAGTCTATGGTGGCAGTGGCAGCAGTTCAGCATGGCGCTCCAACTGAACAGGTGAGTGAACAGGTGCAGGGCATGAGTTAAGGGCCACTGTTGGAGAGTGAGGCAGTTTTGCCCTAGCCCAGGGGTCAGTTGTCAACATGTGTCCGTGGCAAGACTTCTTTATGTCTGTGGCCCATTATATGTATTATTTACAGTGGGAAATGGTGCAGCAAACAGTTCTGTCCAGAAGGATGAATTTGCTACAAAAGGGCAGTACTCATGAGAAAATAAAAAAACGTTTTCACCGTTGAGAGAAAGGGTTTATTTTTTTGAATTAAGAGTGGTCTGAGAGGCATTCATCCAGGCTAGGCAAGAGTACTCCATAATGGCCTGGGCCATGGCTCAGTGGTCCAGGCACCTTGGCTGGTAATCCAGTCTGGCAGTGTGCCGCGGGTTCGACTCCCGATCCCGACGGCCTTTACTGCATGTCTTCCCCCCCATCTCTCTCCCCATGTCCTGTCAGCCTACTGTCTGTCCCTCCATAAAATGTATAAAATAAAGGTGAAAGCCACATAAAAAACATATATATATAAAAAAAAAAAAGAGAGTACTCCATAATGCTCCTCCTGACCTGGGTTTTGTAGGTGTCAAGCTTGTTGGCCAGCTTACGTAGTGCTCCAAGACGTCCAGCGTGTTTGCAGACGTTGGACAGATGGCTGGTCCACGTGAGTTTGCTGTCTAATGTCTATGCAAAGACCCAGAAATCTGTTCACTGTGTAACAATATATAACTATAATAACAGTCCACAATCATATTGCGTGGAGAGACCCTTGATCCACAGCCTGGGCGTCCACAATCTCTACTTAGAAGCTTGTTCACCTCTGATTAAAGTTAGTAGCGCTTGCATGAAACTAGTTGTGACAGTGCATGAAACTAGTTGTGACAGTGCATGAAACTAGTTGTGACAGTGCATGAAACTAGTTGTGACAGTGCATGAAACCATATTTTACTTTTTTTTTGTACCTTTATGTCCTACTGTCATTCTATTATGTCACCCAAAAATAGCCAATCTACAAGCTCAAGACACCTCGCTATGCGACAGGTTTTGAGCTTGTAGATCGGCTATTTTTGCTCATTTTGAATTGGAATCCGGAATTATTTTTTGCCTTTTTTTATGTCATTTCAAATGCATTTAGTTGAATTTATGTTAAATACAAATTACTTTGGACATTACAAAGACAGTACCATTTTAATACTATAAACTACTAATATAGAAAATAGTAAAGCGGGTCATGTCTGCATGTTTGTAATTGTAACAGCTGAAATCAATAATATACTGTATCTGGTATTGATCTGCTGGCGGGCCACATTAGATCAAGGTGGGGCCACCAGTTGCCCATGTATTCCTAAAGCCATGGTTTTCAACCGGTGGTCCGGGGACCACCAGTGGTCCCTGAGGGAGTTCCAGGTGGTCCCCAGCTAAATGATGGAGAGTTGGTAACCAAATGGACCCTTAGAGCTTTAACTCTTGAGAGTGTCAAATGAAACCAAATGGAGCCGTAATGCTCTCAAGAGTTGCATTATTGTTAAACATACGCATTACTTAATTTACAAGAAGTCTCCACAATTAGAGGACGTAGAAGAATTTGTATTTGTATCAACGTTTCCCTGTTGTCTCTCCTAATGGTACCAACATCAATACAGCATGGAATTGTAGACAACATTTTATCCAACGACAAAATATTCAAAGTTTTGGATATGAGAGGCTAAATCTCATCAGATCCGTGGCTCAAATGGCCAATAAATAATGGGGCTTGATATTGAAAGGGTTTGAAAACCAAAGGGATCATAATGTCCTCCACAAAGGAAGTCTTGCTGGATAGGTTTGTTGCCGTTGGCAACTATTGCTGCAGGAAAGGTCCACCTCTAATTACGTTGATTGAATGGCTGTGGTGGAGATGGAATGGGGGTGGGGTGGGTATAATGGACCACAAGGAGGGGTTTCAGGACATCTAATTCTGTCAGTGGCAGAACAACACCATTATAGTGCTGGATCAAACCGGAATGAATGTATGCTCCACTGCACCACTGGCTCCAGCCCGCCAGCTCCACCACGAGTCCACAAACAGGACCTGATAGTATGAATGAATGTATGCTCCACTGCACCACTGGCTCCAGGCCGCCAGCCCGCCAGCTCCACCACGAGTCCACAAACAGGACCTGATAGTATGAATGAATGTATGCTCCACTGCACCACTGGCTCCAGGCCGCCAGCCCGCCAGCTCCACCACGAGTCCACAAACAGGACCTGATAGTATGAATGAATGTATGCTCCACTGCACCACTGGCTCCAGGCCGCCAGCCCGCCAGCTCCACCACGAGTCCACAAACAGGACCTGATAGCCGCCGCTGGCCATGATTTTGCTTGATCAGTGTGTAGTTTGTGCAACTGGAACCCTAGTGTTCCATCTCCCCTCTGAGCTCTGAGCTGTGACGGTCTCTAGTAGAACATATTAAATGACGGTGAGGTGTGGATTACGTCAGTAGTGTGTGCACTGTGCAGTGTGCATGTATGGATGAGTGGAACAGGATAATTCAAGCTTTCTGTACAGCTGCAATGGACTTCTCTGTTTGGATGTATGGGCTCAGTGGCAAAAAAAACAACTCTCTGAAATTCTGGCCTTGACAGCGGGCCAGAATTTCAGAAAGTTGTTTTTTTTAGAAAGTTGTTTTTTTTCAGAAAGTTGTGTTTTTGCCACTCAGTAGGCGTTCCCACGTAACGTCCGGGTACAATTAATGATGTCGCGCTCCTAGCCTCTATTCTATTGGGTAGGTGGCCTAGCCTCTATTCTATTGGGTAGGTGGCATAGCCTCTATTCTATTGGGTAGGTGGCACCACTTTTGGTGTAACACCATGCAGTGGCCCTGCAGTCACAGCTTTTAGAGTTGCATGGATTGAATAAACATCCTCTCTTTCCCATTGGGGGACAAGCCGTCACTGCCGTCATGCATTTTTTTTGAAGTTTTTGAAATGATACATTTTGGGAGGGACAAAAATAAAAATCATTGTAAGTTGGTAAATAAAATTGCACTCTGATACAGTATGGTATATGTACACACACACACACACACACACACACACACACACACAGATTTACGCTATCGTGTGCTTCTACACACAAACAGGTATTGGCATGAGCAAGCAGTGAAGCACATACAGAATGCATGCATGCACAGATGCAGCTTTTGGTATCCTAATTAAGTACCTTATTATTCATAGTATTGATCAATTAATTGATACATTATTCATACATTAATGTAAGGCCTTACAAAAACTGTCATATGAATGACAATACACGTAAGAAAATGTAACTTTGTTCAGCCCAAGGACCCCTTAGCTGAGAGAGAGATGAAGCAGGGACTTGTTTGACAGCATGTTCATTCATTTTTCCCTCTACTCCAAACCGATTTGCCAAAAATAGCAGATCTACTGTACAAGCTAAAGTACTCCCCAGAATAGGGACAAAGATTTGGCGGCCCGGCTGCTGAAGAGCCCTGATTTAAGGTGATTGATTATGAAAGGGTAACTCTAAACTGGATTCCTTTGGAGTTCTTAACCTGACCCCCAGTCTGGTCCAGGGGGACTCACAGGGGGACTCACAGGGGGACTCACAGTCTGGTCCAGGGGGACTCACAGGGGGACTCCCAGTCTGGTCCAGGGGGACTGACAGGGGGACTCACATGTTCCCACCCTCGAAAGTAGGGTCAACAATAGTAAAAAAAAAAAAATCACACCCGTGTGAAGTAAGTGGTGCAACTCCGTGTGAACATTACATTGCATGGTTTTCCTGGGGGGGGTATTTTTTTCATGGTTTACACAAAGACAGACAAGACATACAATATAGCTCATGCACACTTTGCATCAAAAACTATGCCTTATAGTTACATAAATTGCCCAATCCTGCCCCCCTGTGTCTGAAATGGCATATGACATCTTGAGGTTCACTGATGCACCTTTTAGATTTGGAACGAATGTATGCTGCTTTATCTTGTACCAGGGGCGGCAGGTTCCTATAACGGCAGTGGGTGCCCCCCGCCCCGCCCCCCAGCCACCCCGCCTCCCTGCCACCCCCCCCCCCCCCGGCCGCAGCGGGGAAAAAACCTTTTTTTTTGTACTTTATTTACAGTTTGCTAATAAATACAGTGGTGCGCGCTTTCAGTTCACAACAATTAACGAACACATTCAATTGTTTCAGCATCTTGTTTCAACATTTCAGCATGATCAACAGTAAATAATTAAATTGTTTCAGCCATAAGCGGCGGGTGGATTTTACCTTTAGCTAGGTGGGACGACGCAGATTTATTTATTTATTTCCCCCAGATGGTCTAACAATCTCATGATTTGACCAATGTATTACCAATCTCGTACACCATTGCTCACGAAAGCAAGATCCTTGACCAAATTACAGCCACTGCATCTTACCTTTTAATTAAAGTAAAAGTAGTCTGAGGAAAGGGAACAGTTCTGTTCCCCGGACATTGTTTTGGGATATTTTTGCTGAGATGGCTCTGTTTGTCAAGTCTCAAGTCAGTGTGGAGATTGGCCGGCGGTGTTGCTGCCCTCCCCTCCCCTCCCGACTCATGGCTCTTTACAGACGGGCCGACGGTACACAGACAGCAGCCTCTCCGCTGACTGTGTTAGTGTTGTGTTGCTGCAGGAGACGAGTGTGAATGAACCGTGCGGTCACTGGAACAAAGCCACCGTATTAGCATTTGAATACCTGTTCTGTGAACACCGTAAAGGTGTGTGCCTATACAAAATGACCAGGGGGAGGGGATCTTCAGCCTTAATCTCAGTGGGTGCTATTTGCCTTATTCTTTTTTCAGTGGGTGCCCAAGCCCTCAGGCACTCCCAAAGTTGACGCCGTTGTCTTGTACCATGCACAGCATTCATTTAACTAATGTCCGCAGTTAAAATCGTGTATAATTTAAATTTACCTCCGCTAAGGAAGTGATGTTTTTGCCCCCGCCTGTCTGTTGGCAGGATATCCCTTTCAACAAGTTGAAAGGATCTGGTTCCCAAACTACGGGTCGATATCCAGGATATCCTGTATCCTGGATATCCAGCAACAAGTTGAAAGGATCCAAGAGTGTCTGGCTGCAGACCAGGAAGTGCGTAGGATCTGGTTCCCAAACTACGGGTCGGTAAATTATTTTTGAAGGGTCTCCAGATGATTAGCTGTATGCTACATTTCTAAAGTTACAATTTAATGACTTTTAAGACCTTTTTTAATACCAAATTGGTCAAATATTACGTAAATATATATAAAAAAAAATCTACAAGCTCACATTGATTGATTGATTGAAGTATTTATTAACAGTTTGCAGAATTACAGTACATTTCAAGCACAACTCAATACAAAAATGTAGAAAGTACTCATTATGCAGAATGTATTAACTAATTGAAAATAGCTACTACTTTTAGGCCATATTTTCAATTGACCTCAATTATAGGACTGGAGTGGTTAATGTATGTTTTGTAATAATAATCAAAAGTAACTAAAGCTGTCAAATAATTGTAGTGGAGTAAAATTATTGAAAATTGGAAATACCTCAAAATGTTACTTACCGTAAGTATACAGTACTTGCAATTGAGTAAATGTACTTGCACTTTAAGTCCTATTTTATAGCCTACTTAGTCGTACTATTGTAGATTTGTTCTTTTTGCAATTATTTTCTTCACATCACAACGCCATGCCCAAAATATTAGGGACGCCGCCAAGTTGAAATGAATTATTGCAATCTGAATCTGCACATTTCCCATAATAAGGTACGTTACACCAGCATGGAGTAAGAGATTGACTCAAGATCTATCACACAAAAGGAGAAAAAAAACTAAAATCCGAATAGAGTTTGCCAGGGATCTCTTGGTTCATGCACCTGAGTGGCAAAAAAAAATAGGAATTGATAAATTAACTTACCCCAGTAAACTGTGTTTATCTCCCCCGGGATAAATGGTCTGGATCTGTTCAAAAAGACCTACAACTGCAGTATGAAGTGAGCTGCAGCGTGGAATGGAAACCCCTTCTCTCAGCACTCTGTTCCTCTGCCAGGCCCAGCAGCCACAGCCAGCAGCGAGGTCCAGGGACAGTCAAGTGCACTGCTTGAGTCATGAGGGAGGGTATTTTAAGGACCGCGGCAATTCAAGACGTACTTTGTTCGTACTGTACACCAAGCGGCTTTGGCAACGTCCCGTACAACCACATTTTAATTTCAAGTTGACCGCCGTAACTCTTGAGAGCGTAACAAAACACCGTTTGGTACATTCTTGGATTTACACATGCACCCGGTCGCACTCTGACCCCTTTTCAGTTCAGAACCAGTTCTTAGTGCATGAGCCAGATAAGAGCTCCAAAATTGGAACGTTAATTATGAGTTGAATGGGCAAAACCATACCTATATATTAAATATATATTCAATCTAAGTAAATTAATGGTAACCCTTCCACAGTAGTAGCTTTTTCATATTTTTGATTTTTTTTTTTGCAAATTTCCTACACAATGCCTAATTTGCATATTTAAATTTCAGAAAATGCGTAATACAATAAATCATTGTCTTCGTGTAAGTTTCATGGTTTCATGGTGATAACTATTAATTACATTTTTACCTATTCACCTCATATATCACAAAATTACAAAATGTGTGATAAATATGAAAAAGCTACTCCTGTGGAAGGGTTATCGTATATTAATTTACGTATCCTATAAACAATTTAATTTAGGTATGGTCTTGACCACTCAATTCATAATTAACGTTCCAATTCTGGCTCATGGACTAAGAACTGGTTCTGAACTGAACCGGTTCCCAACCGGTGGAAAAGGGGCCTCTGTCTGACAATCACAGTACTGTACATACGACAAAGAAGCAAAGGTATATATTGACTTCAAACTACACCTACTGCAAAAGGCAAGAAATTAAGAAAAAACACATTTTTTTAAAAGATAATTTCCAAAACACGGCTTCAATGTATTTTCTAACAAAGAATGGGTCTGACTTTTGTTTTGTTTTGTACCGTGATGTCGTTTTTTAATCCAATTTGGCACAACCATGGGCACAATGCCACAGCTCATTAGCTGCAGGTGTCATCTGATAACTGCTTTTTGATTACAATCTGTTTGTTGCTTATCACCAAGACGTGTGTAGTACGCTCGAATACTATGACTACACTGAAGCTTCCAAGAACAAAGCAATGAAGCAAGCAAGCTCATTGTTTACTTTACTAAGGTAAACGTAAATCAATAATTTGCAGTTATACTGTAGGTCCATTTGGTTATGTTTGTACACTCCTGATGTCAATGCTGAAGACTTCACTGTGCAGTTTTTATTTGACAATAATACAATGACAAGAATGAAACAAATCAAAACCTGTAGGGTGAGTATTTATCTGTCCTTGATGTTTACTAGACCGATGCCCGGCTGTAGAGAACAGGGCCGATAACGATGGAAGTTGGAGATCCATGCAATACCCGTGTCAGAGTACCCGTTCCACCCATCTGTCTTTGTCCCTTTTATGCCCATATATGGAGATTTCTGCATGCCCAAATATGGAGTGTTGTGATGTCAGAACAGGCCAGCTCCATATATGGACCATGGGCAGGGGCCCTGCATGTCCAGAGCCCGGGCAGAGGCCTTTTGTGGTGGTTCTGGACAACCGTGGGTCCGACCGACTCAACACCGGGCACTGCATGCTGTGAAAAATTACACCTTGAATTCAAGCTGAAGCAGAAGATATTTCAGGGGTAATGCTGAGAGCTGTAATCATATTGTGTATGTCAAAGGAGGCGATAGGAGAATATATCTATACCTGATTGGAAGCACACGGCCGGCACAATTTCGAGCGGTCATTTAACTCTGAGAGTATAGCCTAAAAATGGATTTTGCAGCGTAGTCGAGTATTTGCAGCCAACATGACATGACGAACTGGTTGTTCCTCTGAGGAATGTGTGAGGACGAACTGGTTGTTCCTGTGTGTGTGTGTGTGTGTGTGTGTGTGTGTGTGTGTGTGTGTGTGTGTGTGTGTGTGTGTGTGTGTGTGTGTGTGTGTGTGTGTGTGTGTGTGTGTGTGTGTGTGTGTGTGTGTGTGTGTGTGTGTGTGTGTGTGTGTGTGTGTGTGTGTGTGTGTGTGTGTGTGTGTGTGTGTGTGTGTGTGTGTGTGTGTGTGTGGTAATATTCAGTATAGTCGAGTACTTCTTTCCCCCACACCACCACAAAGAAAAACACACACACAAACAGCCTTTTACTACCGGTAATTGTATTCTATTTCTCCCACTTGTGGACAATTGATCCTCCGCCCACACACACACACACACACACTTTAGTTGACCAGGAGGATCAGATGATCCCTGGGCCACACACACACACACACACACACTTTAGTTGACCAGGAGGATCAGATGATCCCTGGCTGCCGTCGTTAATATTCATGTAACTCGGACAGGCTGATGGTCTCGCCAACCCACTGACCTTCAGATTAAATGTCAGGGACCATTTAGGAAGGTCGGCTTCTCTCTCTCTCTGTGTGTGTGTGTGTGCGTGTGTGTGCGTGTGCGTGCGTGTGTGTGTGTGTGTGTGTGTGTGTGTGTGTGTGTGTGTCTGTGTGTGTGTGCGTGTGTGTGTGTGTGTGTACTTGCACTTCTATTTTTATGAGAACCTGGTCTCAGATTCACATATCTCGACTTCTTCAGAAGAATCTTGAGAACTGTAGTGTCCTGGAGTCATAGTGGCTAACTGGAAACCTCCCAGCATGCCTTGGGGCACAGCCATATATTTGGAATGTGTTGAGAAGAGTTATGACCAAGGCCCCATGAGTGAGGCTCTCCAACGTTGAAGCACTGGGCCCTAGTGGGCACCACATTTTGGTGCCCAAAACGAAAAAAGGCGGAAGTAGACGGTTTTTCCGGGTGCTTCAAAGCGCCACTGAGCAACTTCCACTGACATGAATAGCGTGGGGGGCGGGGCTATCGCGCCGGTTCAGTCTCTATCCTTCTTTATACTCTATGGTTATGACCCCCAAGAGGCTAACCAACGCTCCGGTTCGGTCTCTATCCTTTTATTACTCTATGGTTATGACGTTAAAGCCGGTTCGAACCCCGTTTCCTGTGCAAGTGCTAACATTTTTACAGTGAGCTAATTGAGCCTTTCTGCTTGATTTGGGGACAAATTGAACCCTGACCATCAGGTCAAAATTTGTGTCAGATCCTGCATGTGTCTAGGAGGTCATTGATTCTCAAACTTTTTCATGTCAAGGACCCCCAAATTGACACTTATTAGCCCACGGACCCCCCCATTTGCCAAGGACCCTCATAAGAGAAGATTTTCACGGTTCAAGCTGTTTTTCAACCATTTTAATTTCAAGGACCCCCTGGATTAGTCTATGGTCCCACATTTCTATCTCTGGGAACCCAGTGTATATTGTAAAATCACTGTTAATTTAACTCTGAGTGTACAAATGGTACACATTTGGTACACTCATTTGTAGGCCTACACTCTCTGAGTTACAGACCCATAAGGGTCCATTTGGTTCCTAACTATCATTTAGCTGGGGACCCCCTGGAACTCTCTCAAGGACCCCCTAGGCGTCCCGGCGTCCCCCACCTTCTGTCATTTATCTTTCCATTCCCACAACGGTATACGGAAAAACATGGCATATTTTGGACAGTTCGAATGGTGATTAATCATGATTAATTATTTTTTTTAACTGTGATTAACAGCTCTAGTCTACATAGACTCATAGAGTATAGAGAGCAAATACCGTACAACCACCCCAGTTGTAGAAGCTATAATATAGCTTGTACAACTGGGGTGGTTGTACAGTATTTGCTGTACAGTATATACAATATTATTGTATTAACATAATCTACCATCAGTGTTAATTTTTTCAGAATATTTTTGATTTAGTCTTTTGAATAACACACCATTTAGTCTTATTTAGTCTTTAGTCTTTATTAAAGGACCACTTCACCACTTTTCAACATCTCTTCATATAATTGGTCCTCACTAATGTTCATGATAAAACACCACCATTTTTTCCTACTCAGTCTGTGTCTCATAGGAGGGCTTTGGGCAGTTCAGATACCCGTCCACCAGTGACATCATCATTAGGCAGATTTTTTTTAACAAGATTTGTTTTAAAATATATTTCGATTGTTATTATCGTGAGAACGATGGTTTCAACTTTTGCATTGCAACTTTTCAGGAAAAGAAAGCCTGCCGTTTCTATTAGCTTGGATTCACCATCGATGATGTCACTGGTGGACGGGTTTCTGAACTGCCCACAGCCTTCCTATGAGACACAGACTGAGTAGGAAAAAATTGTGGTATTTTATCATGAACATTAGTTAGGACCAATTATAGGAAGAGAAGTTGAAAAGTGGTAAAGTGGTCCTTAAATTAAAGTTAATTAAATAAAAGTTACATATGCCGCTTTACAGTAATGGGACAAATGTTATTTGGTTAGTATTTATAGTTGATCATAAATGTTCTGACATTAAATCTTTATTATGATATACTATTTTACTACCCTTTCCCTTCCAAACCAATCTCTTCTCTCTCCAAGCTGGAAAGGAGTGGCCCCCGCGCCTGTTAGGGTTTAGTATGATAGGACCCAAAAGCAGAACTCAGAACCAGATGAATACAAGCTCAGGTATTTATTCACAAAACAGGTGAAAAAACAAAAATAAGCTGGGGGCTGTGTTGGGCTATGTTGAGCTGGTCGGCAGGCAGGCAGGTAGGCGGCGTAGAACACTGGGGGCACAAGGAGACGAGGAGTTAGAATAAAGTTGATTTGCACGCAAAACACGTAGAGCTCAGAGGCACAGTAACTTTACCGATCGGCAACTGACAAACTGGCAAGGGCTGGAGTGACGAGCCAGGTCTTTTATCAGCTGGGCTTGATGAGGTGATGACCCCAAGGTGTGCAGTTCCACAGGAGGCAGATACAGCACGTCACAGCCCAGGAAGTCAGTCACACGCCCATGCCAGACCATATAGGGAAAAAGGGAAAAAAACAGGAAAACAGCCAGCCCATAACAGCACCCCCCCTCAACGGGAGCCTCTTGGCGACCCACCAGGCTTATCAGGATGGGCTAGGTGGAAGTCTGACCAGCTGAGGGTCCAGGATGAAGGACCGAGGAACCCAGGACCTCTCCTCCGGACCGTATCCTTCCCAGTCTACCAGATATTGATAACCCCGGCCACGGCGACGGACATCCAACAGCCGCTGGACAGTATATGCAGGGTGGTCATCTATGATTCGGGCGGGCGGAGGGGGCTTGGAAGGAGGGCAGAGAGGACTGGAGGATACTGGTTTAAGTTGAGACACATGAAATGTAGGATGAACCCTCATAGAGCTGGGCAGCTTTAATCTGACAGCAGAGGGATTGATGATACGTTCCACCACAAAAGGCCCAATATAGCGTGGGGCCAATTTCTTAGATTCAACTCTGAGTGGGATATCCTTGGAAGAAAGCCAAACACTCTGACCTTGTTTGTATTTGGGAGCCTCTACCCGATGGCGGTCAGCGACCCGACGGTTGTTCTCAGCAGAGCGTAGTAGAGCAGCACGTGCATCTTTCCAAACCCTACGACATCTGCGAAGGTTCAATTGGACGGAGGGAACAGCCAATTCCTCTTCCTGGGAGGGAAACAACGGTGGCTGATAGCCTAAAGAGGCCTCAAAAGGAGACAGTCCTGTGGCAGCACTGGTTAGAGAATTATGCGAATACTCAACCCAAGCCAGATGTGTACTCCACGAAGCAGGGTTGGTAGCCGCAACACACCGTAGGGCAGCCTCCAGATCCTGGTTAGCCCTCTCCGTTTGGCCGTTGGACTGGGGATGGAAACCAGACGATAAACTCACAGTTGCACCCAATGCTTTACAGAATGATTTCCAAACATGAGATACAAATTGAGGGCCCCTGTCTGAAACAATGTCCAATGGAATACCATGAAGGCGGAAAACGTTGTTCACCAACAGATCAGCAGTTTCATAGGCAGTAGGGAGATTCGGAAGGGCCACAAAATGAACTGCCTTAGAAAAACGGTCAACAATGGTGAGAATGACAGTGTTACCTTGGGAGGTGGGCAACCCAGTGACGAAGTCCACTGCTATATGGGACCAGGGACGACTGGGAACAGGTAATGGATGCAACAGACCAGCAGGTGGACGATGAGAAGACTTCCCCCTAGCACAAACGGAGCAGGCGGAGACGAATGCCCGGGTATCTGCCTCCATGGAAGGCCACCAAAAGTGACGCCTGAGGAGTGACACAGTGCGGTTCCTTCCCGGATGACACGCAAGTTTGGAGTTGTGTGTCCATTGAAGGACCTGAGAACGAGCTGAATCGGGAACAAACAGGCGGTTAGGTGGGCCATTACCCGGATCCGGCTGTGCTCGCTGAGCCTCCCTTACTGCCGATTCAATCTCCCAGGAAACAGCTGCCACCACTGAGGAAGGGGAGACGATGGTGTCTGGACTGGGAGGCTGCTCCTCAGGAGTGTGCTGGCGGGACAGAGCATCAGGCTTGACATTCTTAGACCCAGGGCGATAGGTAATAGTAAAGTCAAACCTCCCAAAAAACAAGGCCCAACGAGCCTGGCGAGAATTTAGACGTTTGGCTGATTGAATATAGGCCAAGTTCTTATGGTCAGTCCACACAATAAATGGGTGCTCAGCTCCTTCTAACCAATGCCTCCACTCCTCCAATGCCAATTTTACTGCTAGCAGCTCCTTGTTACCAACATCATAGTTACGCTCGGAGGAGTCAAGGGTATGAGAAAAAAAAGCACAAGGGTGCACCTTCTGATCCTGGCTGGACCGCTGAGAGAGTACTGCCCCAACCCCTATATCAGATGCATCGACCTCCACAATAAACTGCAGGGAGGGATCAGGATGAACTAGAATAGGAGCAGTGGTGAACAGATGTTTGAGCTTATAGAAAGCCTGCTCTGCTTCTGGGGTCCAACGAAATGGGACAAGAGTGGAGGTGAGCTTATTAAGAGGCGCCACCACTTTGCTATAGTTCTTCACAAAGCGGCGATAAAAATTAGCAAACCCCAAAAATCGTTGAAGTAGCTTACGGGTAGTGGGTGTAGGCCACTCTACAACGGCTCTGACCTTCCCTGGATCTGCTCTCATCTGTCCTTTCTCCACGATGAAGCCCAAAAAACTGACCGTATCGACGTGGAACTCGCACTTCTCTGCTTTCACATAGAGTTTATTCTCCAACAGCCTTTGGAGAACCCAGCACCAGGGGTGTTTGAGGAGAGATAATTATCTTGAACTGAATTAACTCCCTGTGATTGCCAGATAGGACCAAAGACACAGGTACAGTTTGATGGGTTACACGGGCCAACAATCTCCCATCCAAAGCATTAGCAGTAAGGGGCTTTTCCAACTGAATAAGAGGGATCTTAGCCTGGTCGGCAAAATGGCTATCCAAAAAACTGTCATCTGCACCCGAGTCTACAAGAGCAAAAAGCGGCAAAGGGACCTGATTAACACATAAAGTAGCTTGAATCTGCATCCTGGTTTTGGATAGGGTTGAACAATCAGTATGGCTCACCAGTACCCCCACCTCTACTGACGAGCCAGGTCTTTTGGTCGGGTGGGACAGGCAGCGCGCAGGTGACCTAATTGACCACAGTACAGGCACTCACCCGCCCGGAACCGACGAGAGCGCTCGTCAGGGGATAAGTGGGCTCGACCCATCTCCATGGGCTCATCTTCAGTGACATCTGATTGCCGTGAGGGGTAAGATTTCACAACCGGTGGTGAAGGGAGAGAGGAAGACGGAGGACGAGGACGGTTCCCTCTCTCTCTGCGTCGCTCACGCAGCCTGTTATCCAGCTTAATGGCAAGAGAAACAAGGGATTCAAAGTCAGTGGAATCATCACGAGAAGCAAGCTCATCCTTCATCTGTTCACTGAGAGCATTAATAAAAACCCCACGAAGAGACTGGTCACACCACCCCGCATCAGCAGCTAGGATTCGGAAATCCACAGAGAAGTCTGCCACACTCTTGGAACCTTGATGAATATATAGCAGACGTTTAGCAGCATCACCACTGTGATCCGGATGATCAAAAACTCCCTTCATTTTTGACACAAAATCATTGAACATGAGCATAGTCAAAGGTTGACTAGAATTAGCTGCCTCTGCCCAAGCCAACGCCCTTCCTCTCAATAGCCCCATTACATAATGTACCTTAGATTGATCCGTAGGAAAGGTAAGTGGTCTTTGCTTAAACACCATGGAGCATTGGAGAAAAAAACCACGACACTTATCCACATCCCCGGAGAAGGGCTCTGGGTCGGGAGCATATGAATCTCTGACAGCAGGTTGCTGTGGGTTGGGCGGAGCTGGAGGAGGTTCTGCAGGAGTGAGTTGAGAGGTTAACAGGTTCATGCCAGCGGATAATTGGCCAATCTGATTAATCATGAGTTGATTGTTGTTAGAAAGTTCTTGCAAAGCTTGTTGGTGTTGTCCCAATAGTCTTCCTTGGTTCTCAAGAATTTTTCGTAACTCTGGTTCTGAGTCAGCTGAATCCATAGTGGCCAGTTTGTTCTGTTAGGGTTTAGTATGATAGGACCCAAAAGCAGAACTCAGAACCAGATGAATACAAGCTCAGGTATTTATTCACAAAACAGGTGAAAAAACAAAAATAAGCTGGGGGCTGTGTTGGGCTATGTTGAGCTGGTCGGCAGGCAGGCAGGTAGGCGGCGTAGAACACTGGGGGCACAAGGAGACGAGGAGTTAGAATAAAGTTGATTTGCACGCAAAACACGTAGAGCTCAGAGGCACAGTAACTTTACCGATCGGCAACTGACAAACTGGCAAGGGCTGGAGTGACGAGCCAGGTCTTTTATCAGCTGGGCTTGATGAGGTGATGACCCCAAGGTGTGCAGTTCCACAGGAGGCAGATACAGCACGTCACAGCCCAGGAAGTCAGTCACACGCCCATGCCAGACCATATAGGGAAAAAGGGAAAAAAACAGGAAAACAGCCAGCCCATAACAGCGCCACGTTTCTCTCTCCAAGCTGGAAAGGAGTGGCCCCCGCGGCACGTTTCCAGCTTGTAGATCTGCTATACTTTTGAACTTGAATCCTGTGAAAAGTAACAGTTTTGGATAAATGAGGTTTCCACCGACAGAGACGATATCGTCGTACAGTCACCCCTGACCATAATCTCACATCATGACAATATCAGTGTTGTTTTCGTCGACTAAAACCAAGACGAAAAATTTTCGTCGACTACCTTTTTCCACTGACGAAAACTAAATGGAAACTAAATGAAAACTAAGCTATGATGACTAAAACTAGGACTAAATATACTGACAATTTCGTCAACAAATAAAAACTAGACTAAAATGTCAGGAAGGGACTAGTGGACAAGAGATCCAGTATAAGTCATTTTACAATTAGTTGCATGCTGAAAATAGCCGATCTACAAGCTCACAACGCATCGCAGCGCGACGCGTTGTGAGCTTGTAGATCGGCTATTTTCAGCAAGTGTAAAATCAGCCATTACGACGGCATCAAGACCCGCCGAAATACATTTTAGTCGACTAAATCACCTGTAGATTTAGTCGTCTAAAACCTTATGACATTTAGTCGACTAAAACTGGACTAACACTAAAATATTCCAGGTGACTAAAATGTGACTAAAACTAAAGGAAAACCATTCAAGAGACTATGACTAAAACTAAAATCAAAATTTGCTGCCCAAAACAACACTGGACAATATACTGTACATGTCAACATGAACTATAAGCTGCTTGGTGTTTATATGTAGACGCCAAGCTGTCCACAGTCATTTCCTCCCATCCATCACATCTACTGTACGCTTGTCTTCCACTCAGTTGACAGCATGTGTTATGCTGTCAACGTGTTCTCTGGTCTTATGTGCCAGAAAGTATTTCCTCCTGGAATTACATTTATTTGTACATTTTACCTTTGGAGGAAACCTGAGAAGAAAGTTTAAAAAATAAATACCGTAAAAGAATGTTTTTCCAATTCTCTCAACTTTTCAAATAAAAGTATATATAAGCAAACAAGTTAGGAAGAAAATTATCTTTTTGTTGGGGCCTTTTTTTCTTTCTTTTATTGCCTTCATTTGAGATAGAGGGGGACCATTTAGGAAGGGGTGCGTGCGTGTGTGTGCGTGCGTGTGCGTGCGTGCGTGCGTGTGCGTGTGTGCGTGCGTGCGTGCGTGCGTGCGTGCGACAGAGGCGTATCTACAATAAGGCGAGGGCAGGCGTCCAAATCCATTTCTGGCCTGGCCAAAATCCATACAATGAGAAAAAAAGAAGACAAAAACAAGACCTGAGAACTATTAATGGACTGCTAATTGGCCGTTACGGTAGAGCGTGACCCTCAATCACCCATTGGAATGTAAATGCATGCCTTTCAGCCTTTGTATCCTACTCGTCTGGCAGGTATATCTCTTTGAAAACCTTTAGTGCTATGATTGTGCGCGGGGAGACGACAATTAACGTATGATCTTGCCTGCCCAAAACGTAATTCCTGGATACGCCACTGGCGCGCGACTGTGCGTGTGCGTGCGCGTGCATGCGCGTGCGTGCACAGAGCTACTTCAAGACGAGGGGAAAGCAAGGCACCAATTAGCCTTAAAACCAGGTTCCACTGTCTGTCTGCCGGAGCCCTTTGGTCCAGATGTGACTTCTGCTTCTGGGATGAAAAACGTTGTCATTATAATGTCAGACAGTGAAGATGTGTAGCGTTTCCCCCTCCGGTGTCCTGTGTTTCTGTCTTCACCTATAGGCTACACTACACTTCACCATGAACGTGACTTTCATGGTGATGATTTATTTGTCCGTTGAGGTGAGTTGTGTGTTTGCAGCGTACACACAGCTGTTATGATGGCCACAAACAACATCAAACAACGGCAAAAAACCCCACATTCAAGGCAGCAGCAAGCAGATGTTTCCATTCTAAATGGTTTTATACAAAACATCTTAGAGATATTTGGAAGGTTATGATTATTTTTTTTCTTTCTTCTTTTTTTGGCTATGTGGACAATATTGGACAACACGGGCCCCCAGGAGTCTTAATCTGTCTAGTCTGCATACACACACATATACAATATGTAACCACTTCATCCATTCATAGGTTTGGCTTTTCAAAAATAGCAGATCTACGAGCTCACATCGCGTCACTTCATGCCACAAGCGTGCATATTTTAGCGTGTTTTTGGGGGAAACCTATTGAAAGTGTTTTTTTGGCGGAAACATTTTGAAAATTATGTTACTGAAACTTTTTTTTTGGGCGGGAACCCCTTTTGGTGTTAGCATTATGTTATGCTTTAGCTATTGAAAAATAGCAGATATACAAGCTCATAGCGCGGCACCGAGTGGCGCGCTATGAGCTTGTAGGTCTGATTTATTTGAAGAATCGAAGAACGACTGACATAGAAACATAGGTTTTTCAGAAAACTGTCAGGACGTAAAAGACATTTTTAGAATCTGATCTCAGGTCAAAATGGGTTAAGTCCTCTGTTCTGGGGGTGCTACTGGCACAAAACCTTTTCAGATGGGGGTCCATGGCCAAATATCAATTTGGGGGCCTTTGGCACAAAATACTTTGAGTACTTCTTCTTTCCGTGTCTTTGAAGCATGTGGTTAGATGACAGGTTCCCATTTCTTTACACAGTCTTTTGCATTATTATCTGCGACTAGATCTTTTAAGCGGCAAGGGTTGGGTATAGTAGAGGGCAGACAAGGCAGTTTGACTACTAATTGCACTACACAACTGACTATACTGACAGTGATATTCTCACATTTTCTGTTTGATTAGATTAATAAAAAAAGCATATTTCATATTTTGAACCATGTGTGTGGCTGTGGACTGTCTCATTTGTTTACCAAGCCCAGGGCCTGGTAACAAAGGGCAAAGATATTGCAGGTACTGCAGGGCAGTGCAGGCACTTGCTGGTGATTGTGAATCATCCTATTTTTAACCCCTTTTGGTGTTAGCATCATGTTATGCTTTAGCTATTGAAAAATAGCAGATCTACAAGCTCGTAGCGCGCCACTCGGTGGCGCGCTACGAGCTTGTAGGTCTGCTATTTTTGAAAAATCGAAGAACCACTGACATAGAAACATAGCTTTTTCAGAAAACTGTCAGGATGTAGAAGACATTTTTAGAATCTGATCTCAGGTCAAAATGGGGTAACAGCTAATGGACCGGTCAAAGGACCAGCTGAGCACCAGTATGTCCAGTTGGTCCAAATGGGATTCTGCTTCTAGCATCTGGTTGTTTGGCCACCGTTTTTATTACAGTCTATAAATGTATCTGTGCCTGTTATTATGTACAGTTTTATGCCAGATCATTTGAGGTTATTTCTGGAGTGCAGTGCTGTTAAACCTCTTCACCACTAGAGGGCAGTAGAATTTTATAATAGTAACAGCATTAATCTTACCCATCCATCCGCAAGTACCATAAGCATAAGGTTTCATAATTTTCAACTGCCCCCCCCCCCCCCCCCCTGGAGCCCCCTCTAGGTCCCCTGTGAGTGCCCGGGTCCCTAACTGGGGATTAAGACTCCTGGGGCCCCGTGTTGTCCAATATTGTCCACATTAGCCAAAAAAAAGAAGAAAGAACAAAATAATCATAACCTTCCAAATATCTCTAAGAGTTTTGTATAAAACCATTTAGAATGGAAACATCTGCTTGCTGCTGCCTTGAATGTTTGTAAGGTGGGGTTTTTTTGCCGTTGTTTGATGTTGTTTGTGGCCATCATAACAGCTGTGTGTACGCTGCAAACACACAACTCACCTCAACAGACAAATTAAACAGGTTGAGAATCACTGCTATATACAAATATTCTCTTATGGGGGTCCCTGGTATATCTTTACAAGCATTTTAGCTCGAGAACCAAAAGGAGACGTTTTATGTCTCTCTGACTGGGACCCAAACTAGAGAAAATAGCCGACCTATACTCATAGCAACGTGACGTACTGTGAGCTTGTAGATGTATATGCCATTTTCACTAAGTTTTAATTTTAAGTTGAAATTGTTAATCATTTATAATTAGATTTATTTGATTTGTTTATTTATTTTATTTTTGTTTTTAAAAATATTTGATTTACGACCAATAAAATCGTTTTGCGCCGCCAAAAAAAAACGGGTCATGCAAGTCACGACCCATCTGTGATTAGGAAACAATGAATTTCCATGGTTATCTCCCTGCCCTGCCAAGCACCGTGACATGTTGATCCATGCTTTTGTCTCGTCAAAGCTAGACCAGTGGTTCCCAAACGTTTTCATGTCAAGGACCCCCAAATTGACACTAATTAGCCTGCGGACCCCCATTAGAAAATATATGCCAGGGACCCCCATAAGAGAAGATTTTTACGGCTCTAGCAGTGATTCTCAACCCGTTTAATTTCAAGGACCCCCCAGTTTGACATGCATTAGGCTACGGACCGCCATTTAATGGCATTTCTATCTCTGGGACCCGCCATTTTTATTGTAAAATCAATGTTAATTTAACTACAGTATGAGTGTACACTTAGGGTTCCATTTGTACACTCTCAGAGGTCCATTTGGTTCCAAACTATCATTTTGCTGGGGACACCCTGGAACTCCCTCAAGGGCACCTGGGGGCCCCCGGACCCCACTTTGGGAACCACTAGGCTAGATTACTGCAATGCCTTATACTCTGGCATGGAGCAGTCAGTCATCATCACCATCATGGCTCTGGCCCTTGCAGTTAGTCCAGAATGCTGCTTGCGCTGCACGGTCGCACATCCTCACTGGCACCGAACGACGTGACCGCCACATCTCCCCATGCATGCAGTCCTGGGCAGGGACAAATTAGCCATTGGGCCAGTGGGGCCGTGGCCCAGGGGCCCTTGGCTCTCAGGGGCCCTTCGGGGAAATTAGACCGTAAGGTATTAGGTTTGACGCCCTGAAAAGGGCTACTGGGGCCCTTCATTGGCTGTTGATTTTGTTAAATTTAGGTTAAAAAGATGATAAAAACACAGAAAAACACGAAAATGTTGCGCGCACGCGTGCTATGGGGGCCCTGCAAATATTACCGGCCCAGGGGCCCTCATGGGGGTTAATCCGTCCCTGGTCCTGGGCTGCATGGCCTCGTTCCATTGGCTCCCCGTCTAGTTTAGCATCGATCTTAAATTGTGATAACTGCTTTTATAAATCCCTAAATGGGCTGCATGCCCCTCCCCCCCCCCCCCCCCCCGCCCCACCCTTCATCTGGCTGAATTTATTGAACGACCATAACCCAGTTAGAGCTTTATAAGGTCAGCTGACCTCTCTCTCATTATTACCCAATCGGTGGCCGTCCCCCCGAGGCTCCGGAATGGCCTTCCCTTCACATTAGATCCGTCCATCAAGGCTTTTAAATCTTTGCTTTTTTTACTTGGATTTAATCACAGCCGAGCTTAATTTTAATTGGATCACATCCTGTTTGTTTGTTTGATTGATTGTATTTGATTGTATTGTTTTGTTGGATTGTTTTTTTTTTTCTCGTTTTTTTTTTACCTGTGTAGCACTTTGGTTGACTATATACGGTCGTCCCCTGCAAAATAATTTTAACCACTTTATCCATTTATATGTTGGCTCTTCAAGAGTAGCAGATATACAAGCTCACAGCGCGCCACACTGCGAGCTTGTAGATCTTATATGCAAACCTCCTTGAGGTCACCAAGACCAAATACCGTAGTAGGCTATACATGTGGGGCGACAGAGCTTTTGCCTTTGCTGCCCCAACCCTGTGGAATTCATGAGTCCCTAAAACCCTCAAACCTTTGCTGCTCCAACCCTGTGGAATGCACAAAGTCCCTAAAACACTCAGAGATGCCTCCACCCTCCAAACCTTCAAAACCGCCTTAAAAACCCACCTCTTCAATATTGCTTTCCCTAGCTAACTTTTTTTTCTCACTGTCTTAATGTTTTTATATTATATATTTGTATATATATGTATATGTAATTTGCCATTATATTAGATTTTAGTTGTTTTTTTCTCCCCCTAATAAAGTTGTTTTTATTTTTGTTGCTTCCTCTGCGTGAAAAGAGGAGTTAACGGGTAATTACAGGACCGGTATTTTGCCTGTAAACCTCAAGTTTAGCAGCATATACATGTAATATACGGTAATATACGGGTGTGATGGTACAATTCGGGAGTTTACGGGAGTTTGTTGGAAAGTTTACCGGGAGTTTCCTGTAATATACACATCCGTATTCCAAGCTTTTTGCGCAGTGGAATTGCCTCCCTGCATGTAAAGCGTAAAGCGTCTTTGGGTACTCAGAAAAGCGCTATATATATAAGTTTGAGATATTATATATTTTTTATAATATTTCTAAAATGTCAAGTGTCTTTAGAAATGTGCAGTTTGGGAACCACTGCCTTAGGCAACAAAGGGTTTTTGAAGATCACAGCACACACTATATACAGTAACTGAGTTCTGGCAGATGAAATAAAGTGTACAAGTTCTTCGCTGGCTGGCTGGCTGGCTGGCTGGCTGGCTGGCTGGCTGGCTGGCTGACTGACTGGCTGGCTGGCTGGCTGGCTGGCTGGCTGGCTGACTGGCTGGCTGGCTGGCTGGCTGGCTGGCTCCAGCACCTTCATTTCACTGGACTGTTCTTACTGTACTGTACTGTCTCAGATGTCTGTTTTATTTTATTCTACTGTCAATTATTTTGTTATTCTTTTGTTGTGTAACATTCGTAGCACTGTACAAATTTTCCCTCGGAGACTGAATGAACAAAGTATAACTGCCTACCATCAGATGAAATTTGTGTGTTTCTATTTTTATCTGCGCTTGAATAAAAAAAAAAATAGAAAAAGAAAAGGCGTCTTAAAAAAAAAAGAAGCAAAAAGCAATTCTTGTGATACTGTAGCTATTGGAAGCCGACGCAGAAGCATAGAATATGCTTTAATATGTCCCTAGTTTAAAAAGTAATCTGTTTTATTTTCCTATTTTCTTCTTCACTCTTATTTTAGAACCATAGGCCCTTATTTATCAACCACCGCGTTGATAAAGGGCCATAGAATCTATATGTTCCTGTAGTCCAACACTTTACAGTACCTCATATTGGGGGAATTATATTTTATTTATTACCACAGCTCAATTATATTATAGTGTATATACTCATAGTGTTTTAGAGCAGGGGTTCTCAACGTTTTTGGCCGGGGACCCCCGGAAATGCTTTGGCAATGTCTCGGGACCCCCGCCCCGCCCCCTCCCGACCCCCAATATAAATTGACTGCTACAATAACCTTAAACCATTTTGGGCGGGAACCCCTTTTGATGTTTTAAGCATTGTTATAATTTAGCTATTGAAAAATAGCAGATCTACAAGCTCATAGCGCGCCACCGAGTGGCGCGCTATGAACTTGTAGGTCTGCTATTTTTGAAAAATCGTGAAATTAAAAAAAAAAAAAAAAATCTTTATTTATTTTTTTTTATTTTTTTTGGGGACCCCCCAAAATAATTTGGCGACCCCCCGAGGGGTCGCGACCCACGGGTTGAGAACCCCTGTTTTAGAGCCTGTGTGTACAGTATATTTTAGAACTGTGTTGCTATTTGAAAACGCGTGCGTGCGTGCGTGCGTGCGTGCGTTCTCTTATATCTCTCTTCTCTCCTCTCCTCCTGTCCTCCTCTCCTTGTCATATGGCATCTTGATCTGTAAGAAGTGTCTCTCTAACAACCAATTTAGCATGCTTGTTGCCTCCAAGCAGCTACACACGCCGTATACTGACAGGCAGAGCAGCATATACGACTTGAAGCTGACATGACCTGTGGGCGTGTATAGCGGTGAGTCGGTGTATGTGTGGAAGGAACGCCTACGTACACAGCAGGTCCCATTAGCTCTGTCACCTCCGTCCGTGAGAGACGAGGCATAATGCGATGCAGGGGAGTTCACCACGTGCATTGTGTTGGTGTGACAAACATGTCACAAAGCAAAAGTGTTACATATACAGTGTCAACTGTACACAGGTCAACGATAGTTCAGCAGCTCAGAGGGAGCTAGGAATAAACACTGCTGCTATACTGTCTGTATCTTATTGTACTGCAGTTCACAAGACATTAAATTCAACTCTTATCCATGGAAATGTGTGGGAGTGAGCACATCAGTGCAGTTCAATGGGTCACACTTTCTTGCACATGTACGAAACGCCTCTTATATGCAGGTATTGAAAAAGAGAAAACGTTCTGAACACTCAATCCATTTCCCCCCCCCACTACAATTTATTATACTAAAGTGCATCATGTGTTCCCTGTAATGACAGACAAACAACGCACTTCTGTAGCATAATTTATACGCAGTTGGTTCTCGGTGTGGGGGTCTGGGGACCCCAAGAGGTCCTTAAAGGGGGTTTCAGGGGGTCCCCTGCACCAAAATGCTTCATATAGTTGGGAACCAAGAGGAACCCTGTTTAGGTCTGTGACTGTCGGAGTTACATATTGGGGGGTCTGGGGGAGTTCTCTTGTTCTCTCCTTAGCTGTCTCTCTTGGCCTTTTAAATTAAAACGGTAGCCAACAAATCCTGAGTATTATAGAGTAATATGTGACCAGGTCTAGCAAAATGGTCCTCATCTCGCCTATAATGAAAAGGCAGAAAATCTAAAATAAACTAGTTTTTTTTTTTTTTTTGTGATTTTCGTTTTTTTCATATTAACACAGTTTGAATGTTGAAGAAGGTTTTCATTCCAACAGATTATTGATTTGGGCAAATTAAATGTATACATTTATAAGTCAAAGTAGGCTAGCCAGCTCTAGGTGTTGAAATGTTGTGAACATTCAAAGGGGATTTTCTCAGCTTTGGGTAAAACGGCACAATCATTTTAAAATGGTCATATCTCCTTCAAATATTTTCCAATTTAATGTAATGATACATCATATGAAAGCTTACATTCTGTACTTTAATAATCTGTAAAAAACTGAAAAATGACTCTGGTCGAGATGAGGGCCTATTTGCCAGACCCGGTCACATATGTGCTATTGTTTTTTACAAAGTAATAGTATAACATGTTGTTCCAGGGGACCTCCCAGAAGCTTGTAGATCTGCTATTTTTCAATAGCCAAAGTATTTGGCTATTGATTGGTTCCCGTTCTGAATTATCACCTTAGATTTAATAGGCCTATATCGGAAAGAGACTGAAATGTCCTGAAATTAAAATGTTTGGGAACCACTGATTTACTGATTTCACACTGATGTGTGAGACAGACACAGGAACAGACTAGACTAGACTGGTCTGTCAGTCAGTCCATTCTGCCAGACGGACGGTAAACATTTACCAAACTGGCGGTTAGTGTAACATTCACACGGTCATTGTGTCGCTGATTACAGACAGCATGCAGGGTTCCTGGGGGGGGGGATGGAGGGGGTTCGTCTGCATGTGGACGCCTGAACTTTCACGACTCGACTGCAATATATGGGAACAAAAGAGCAAGAACAGATGTGAATCTGCTGTGTGTGTGTGTGTGTGTGTGTGTGTGTGTGTGTGTGTGTGTGTGTGTGTGTGTGTGTGTGTGTGTGTGTGTGTGTGTGTGTGTGTGTGTGTGTGTGTGTGTGTGTGTGTGTGTGTGTAAACAATTTAAGAAATACCTTGATGACCTTGCAGTCTTAAAGGTTAAAATGACATACATAGCTTACATAACATTATTTACATAGCATGTTACTGTATGTATAGGCAGATGCCAAGTTCATTTGTTGCCCTGCATCATATAGTTTGCATAGTTTCAATGGGTAGATCATAATTAGTTTATTGTACTGTTTTAGACTGATGATGACCAAGGTTCTTGGTTTACCTATCCTATTTCTTTGCATTAGATACCTCGGGTTTACCTTGCTTACTATAAATCGCTCTGGATTAGGAGCGTCTGCTACATGTCTACACCTTCTTCTCCGTCACTTGAAAGGGGAACACAACAGTGTTTTTCTTTTCTTCTTTCTTCTTCTTTTTTTTTCTTTGCACATAAAACGAAATGGGGGCGTTTTGATAAACATGTGGAAACCGAGTGATTTATGAGAGATTTTAGATATTGTCGGGAAGAAACCACCTAACTCCAAAATGTTAATTTTTCACGAAATGAAAAAATATAAAATTTTCAGGAAATGAAGAAAACCTTATATTTTGAAAACAAAGCAATTACTTTGTATATCAAAGTTGTGATATTGTCAATTACTTCCATGAGGTGGTGGAGTTAGCTGCTTTAGCCAGACAGTTTTGAGGGTCTGTCCGAAGCGCTTTTTACTACTTTTCATTGGTTCAATATTTTCAAAACAACACACAGATGTCATCAACATCATTTTTCGACCGCGGTCGAGATCATGGATTTCACAATGCCATGCCAGACTTTCAGGTCCTTCATTGCCATCCCCAGTTCCTGCTTATTGATGCATGTGTCCCTAGCGTACCTCTGGTCTGCTTTGAGGCAGGTTTCCAGAGAAGAAGGGAGGATACAGCAATAACCTCATTGTCAGCTCTGTAGCAGTGGCCGGAAAACTGTGTTCTTCTGGATCGGACTAGTGAAGAAACACGGGGAAGGTTGCCGTATATTAGATTAGTCGATGGGTGGCTCTTCCAAGACAGATTTTGCCCTGTGTTCAATCAGCCCTTCGCTAAGTCCCCCAACCTGTCCTTGTCCAATAGGCATATCAGCAGCGAGGACACAGGACAAGCTGTCCTTCTCCCCCATAGAGATGCATGTTAAATGACGGGATTTCTCCAAAAAAATCAATAATTTCAGTAGCAAGAGCATCAAAATCTAGTCAACCAGGCCTGCAATAGGCTATGCACTGGACACATTTTCATGACATTATTTAAATAATCTAGAAATACCCTGCGAGGAAATTACAGAGGGAGAAATCAACTTTTAACGACCACCCGACAGGAGTTTTCATGTAGTAAGACTACGGTCATTATTGCCATCACCTGGGTGGGTCAGTCCGTCGTGTAACTTTCTCGATGTTAACCTGTATGTATGTGTTCAATAACACAGCCATGCAAAATAACACTGACAGCTATGAGGTGGTGAAAGCTTGACCTGCATAGCAACAGTTTGGATTGGCATTGGACGACAATCGCTTTGTGGGGTGGGATTTAGCGAAGTGCTAATTGTACTGATTTATGCAACAAAAAAATCAAAAACCTAAAAGAATATACTGTAGTTAACGGTATATATATATATATTATTATTATTATTATTATTATTATTTATGTTTTTTTGGGGGGGGGGAAGTCCCTGGTACAACATATTTTCTTAATATTTAATTTCAGATGGATGTCTGCAGATACATGGGGGTCCGCACGAAAATGCTTTACAACTGCTGCTCTCGTACTGTATACGTAAGTACACGCACACACGCACACACACACACACACACACACACACACACACACACACACACACGCACACACACACACACACACACACACACACACACACACACACACACACACACACACACACAGGAGGCATTTGTAGAATCGGCCTCAGGTCTTAATGGGCTAACTATCAGTCATTTAGCAGGAAGCCCCCTGGAACCGACCCCTCAAGAACGACCCCTGGACCACCAGGGATGTACTATACAATACACAGCAGACACATCCAGCGTCAGCTAGGTCAGGAGGTGACGGGGTGCACGGCCAAAAAAGTTTGGGGACCGCTGATCTACAGTCAATCTACCATTTATAGTTTATAGTCAAAACTGAACTCGTGAGATTTAGGCCAGCTATGCGTCAGGAAGCTACAACAGGTCAGACACACCCCCCCATCATCATTCTTATCTGCCAGACAAAATGTATTCAAGTCGGTAACTTAAAAAGTCAACCTTGTTCCTTTTCTTCCGTGACTGGTTTGATGAGTGAGAAGGCTTGCACTTCTATATGTCCCTGAAATGAAATGAAATGAAATGAAATGATTACTATATTTACCCAGGGTATCTGGGCTAAGCTCAAGAACTTGTTTCCAGCCAGGCCCTGCTCATAGAACATTTCATGGTAGTGGTTCAATGCCTTGTTCAAGGGCACTTCAGCGGTGGTAATTTTAACGTGTCGGACCGCTGATTCGAACTGGTGACCTTCCGCAATCCGTTCGGCCACCGCTGCCACCTACGGGTTGAAATGTTCACAAAGTGGTATCTAGTTTGTGTCTGCAGTCATTTGGACACATTTTTCCACCTTCAACTCAATGGAAGTTGTACATTTGGGTCCAGTAGCTTTGTGGAGTTTTAATTGAGACTTTTGGTCACATTTGAGCTCCCTACATGAATCAATCAAAACGTGTTTTGACTGATAGATTTTAATACAGTGGTTTTACAGGTTTACGACCACTTTACTTCACTTTATTTGTCACATCACAAGTGTAGGTTTTATGCTACAGTATGTTGATGAATTGAATACATAGGGCCACAATGGAAACAAGTCCACAGGACTTTTTTTGGTAGCCTGTACCTCGTGCTGTTTACATTTCTGACTAATAATAAAGTATTAATTGGGTGGGGGGGGGGGGGGATATCAAAACAGACAAAAATCCTATAATCCTAATCCCAAATAAAGTGTTCAAAGTACCTCAGTCTATTGAGCAAAGTGAAAGATGTCACGTAGCAGCAGATATCAAATATGTATGAGGACCATGAATGAACTCTCTCAAAGACATGAACCTGAAAAGCCCCAGACTTTAAGCCATCAAACGTACAAGAGCTGTCTATCATCAACAGACCAGGAAGACGACCAGACACCGCCGATATTTAAATTAAGTTAATTTCTCTGAGGAGACAGAAAGGTACCTCCAGTCCTCCACTATCCCTATATAAAATCCTCCTGCATTATAAACCACATTCATGCCTTCCCTTCTGAATTTAATTCCGCACCAGATCACAGGGTACAAACTATGTTCTTCTCTGTCCCTTCTCTTCATTCTGAAGGAACCCTGTGTTCCTCAATATAAAATCTAACCCATTAAGTAAGAGGCCGATTCTGAAAATGTCTTCTAAATTCACAAGTTACAATTGCGTGCGCGCGTGCGTGCGTGCGTGCGTGCGCGCGTGCGTGCGTGCGTGCGTGCGTGCGTGTTTAGCCTTTAGGCAGAAACCTCATTGCATTGCTAGACTGTTTTCTTGTATCATCCTCTTTTTTTGTTTTCGGTTCAAGACCTTGAAAGTCACAACTAATCTTTACTAGACTTACGACTGCTTTGGTCTGAATTTACAGGATGGACATCAATGGGTCACAACACAAATCCCAATGTGGCCTCTGTTACTCCCATGCATTTTATAACAGCGTGGGGGAGCCCAACACAACACCAGCCATGGATATTAATCACGATGAGCAGAGAATTCAGTCATCATGAAACAACTTCATGAATAATTTCATCATTGAAGCGAACGGGAAACATATAGCCTACAGCTGTTTTATTTGTCACAAATGAGCTAGGGTGACTCAAGTATTACAAATCTTTTTCTTTGAATCTGGCACAAGTAGGCCTATATACAAAAAAAAAACATGGTGCACCTGCACTGGGTCTGCGTTGGGGGTGAGTGTAACGGAATATCAGAATTATCAGGCAGTATATATATTCGTTGCTGTCTGGGGAAAACCTCATAACTCCATTTTTGAGGTTTTTGATTTTGTTTTTGTTTCGAAAATATTGAACCAATGGAAAGTAGTAAAAAACGCATTGGACAAAATCTCTTAACTCCGCATTGGACCCTCAAACTGTCTACTAAAACAGCTAACTCCACCACCTCTCTCCTTCTCATGCAAGTAATTGACAATATCTAATGTCACAACACCAACTTTGATGAGGCAGTATTGCATTGTTTAAAATAATTATAAGGTTTTATTAATTTCCTTAAAAATGTATATTTTTTAATTTCCCGAAAAATGAACATTTTGGAGTTATGAGGTTTCCTCCGGACAGCAGAGATATATATATATATTGTTGGGTGGAACCGTGGAAACCTCACATGTCCAAAACTGTTGGACAGCAAAAGTAGCAGATCTACAAACTCATTAGGTGTCGTTTCACGCTGCGTTTTGAGCTTGCAGATCTGATATAGGCCTACTTTTGATACCTTCGCGTGATGCACGTAGTGTGATGAAGTAGGGCCACTAATTTACCACAAAAGCACAACGTTTGAATTTGTCCCGACAGCGACAAACAAGGCTCAACAATGCACATTAAACCCACATTTAAAAACACATTCAAACAGTTAAAGGACAACTTTAGTTTTTTTCAACAAAGGTTCATGTTTTAGGTTGTTATTAGAGAAACTAAAAGATGAGTGTTCATTTTTTTTCATTTGCTGCTTTCTTTCGTTTTAGAGATTTTAGCTGTTTTTGACAGGGGGGGGGGGGGGGGGCTAAATATGTATTTCTTTACAAAATTTTATGGCGATTTATTTTTGTATTATTTACTATAGTCCTAATATACCCCAGGAAATTACATCTGGCCACAGAAGATCACAGGATCTACTGAATGTGAAGGTAGCCTACTGGGGGGAAGCCACACTGTGTGTCATAGGCTCAATATGTCAGTTTGACACATTCAGTAGATCTCGTGATCTTTTGTGGCCAGATGTAATTTCTTGGGGTTTAGTAGGACTAGAGTAAATAATACAAAAATGAATCGCTATAACATTTTGTACAAAAATACATATTTAGCCCCATGCTCGAATGCCCCCCTGTCAAAAACCGCTAAAATCCCTAAAACGAAAGAAAGCAGCAAATGAAAAATAATTAACACTCATCTTTTACTTTCTCTAATAACAACCTAAAACATGAACCTTGGTTGAAAAAAACTAAAGTTATCCTTTAAACCCACATTTAAAAACACATTCAAACACACAGTTAAACCTAGAACAGTGTTACAGGGTGAGAAACACAGTGGCTATTTTAAGTAGCAAAGTGATGATGACAGAGGGAATAATACAATATGTTTTTTAATAGATGTTTTTTTTTCTGGGCCAGTGGGACTTTGCAGCGTCGCAACCCATTCGCCAGATTTTTTATTTATTTTTTGCCGTTGTGTGTTTGTTTCTGCAAAACACTGCATCTGGGCGCTCAGATATGCCCAGAAGGGCCCGTAAGGATTGGTGGAGGCTAAGGTTTCAGGGTGAATATAATGTGTGTATGTGTTCTTCATACATGACTGCTGGGTCGCAAGACAATTTTCAGTGTGAACTGACAAGAAAGTACTATATCATATCATATGACTTCATGACGTGTAAACAAAGCAGGCATGCCTGGGCCAATATGGCTCAATGGTCCAGGCACCTTGGCTGGTAATCCAGTCTGGCAGTGTGCCGCGGGTTCGACTCCCGATCCCGACAGCCTTTACTGCATGTCTTCCCCCCATCTCTCTCCCCATGTCCTGTCAGTCTACTGTCTGTCCCTTCATACAAAATATAAAATAAAGGCGAAAGCCACAAAAAAAACATAAAAAACAAACAAAAAACAAAGCAGGCATGATGGAGACATTGTATGCAAATCTCTTTAAATTGGGGTGGAAGTGCAGAAGTGCACTTGGGCTACATTAACTGTGGCACTGTAGTCTTTAATATAAAACAATGTTGGAGGCATAAACTGTGCTACCATCCTGCCCTGCCACAGTCACAGTGAATCAAAGTCCCCGGCTTCCAAAGCCATGTGTGTCTAATACTTCACTATGCAGCGCAGCCTCTTGGCACTGCTGTAAACCACTGCTGTATCCCAGCAGCCCTTGCTCTGTCATTGCCACTGTTGTGTGTTGCTGCTTGTTGTGTAAATTGCATTCCCTTCTGCTTTCTACCTTGTTGTACTTTATTTATTGTGTTGTGGTTCTTTTTTTCTTCTTCCTATACAGTATAAATTATAGCACTTTGGTTTCTGTCATTTAAAATGTGCTTTATAAATATACTTTGAGTTGAGTTGAGTAAAGACAAGTCAAAATTCTCACGTCTCCCCCCTTCTCCACTCCCTCCATTGGCTCCCGGTCGCTGCCCGCACAGAGTACAAAACTCTGATTCTGGCCTTCAAAGCAACCAATTTATGGCAAGTCCGATCAGACCCCACAAACCCTCCTACATATACGCTCAGATCAGCCAACGAAGGGAAGAAAAATGCCGCGACAACACTCCACACATCCCAAAGCTCCAAAACTATGGAATGCACTTCCCACTGAAATCAGAACTGCAGACTCTCTCCCAATTTTCTGCCGTAGTCTGAAAACCCACCTCTTCAGACTCCATCTGGCCCGTAGCACTTGCCCTAGCCTCAACGACCTTGCAGGCATATATACAAAGGCTCACCTTATGTAACTTAGATAGCCCTTTATGTACACATAGCACTCTATAGTGTATACGCATAGATCCATAGATATTCCACTTTTAGGTTCTTAGCTTACGGATGATTCTTGATGACTTGTTTTGATGTATTACCATGTTTTGTTTTGTTCTTGCTTACTGTAAGTCGCAAGAACTGGATTAAGAGCGTCTGCTAAATGCCTAAATTGTAACTTAAATACATCAAGTACCACACTTTTGAGCTATTTTTTACTTTACTTAAGTATATCTAACAAATTGTCCATACTTTATACATACTCCACTACTTCTCAGAGGCAAATACCGACATTGTACGTATGCCCTACTTAAAACTTCGGCTACAACATAAACAAGACCAAGCCAAAATGCCAGAACCTAAAAGACTATAAAATAGAAAGTAAAGGAGTAAAATATTGATCATTTTCAGTTCATAATAGTTAACAAGACTTTTTAGATTTTTAGGAATCTCTCCCAGAGCCAAGAACATGAAACTTTTACAGTAACTGAAAGCATTACAAACTAATGTATTAGGCCTACTACTATTATGTATTATGTAATGTATGTACTGTACATATGTACTGTATATGTAATATGTATGTGTATGTGTATGTATGTGTAATATATATGTATGCATTACATTTTGAGAAGTAAAAAAAAAAGAAAACACTATTTTGTTCATTGCCAGGCAACTATCATCAGCATTGTGCTGCAGCATCTCCAGACATCAGCTGTGTGCTTTTATGAGCGGCTGCCTTAGATTGTATGGGACCGCATTGCTTCCCAGCACACAACAGCTGTCGCCGGGTGATTTATAGGTTAGACAACACAGAAACGCTCCAAAGGTTCAAACAGCACACAAAGTGGCAACGGCAGGTTTCAAGTTTATACTTGGGAAGATGTTACAGACTTGGAAATTGCTATGTGGGCCGAGAGGTTGAACCGCGACACACACACATCAAACGAGTGGAGGAAGAGGTACTCTGATGATTCTATTGATAGATTGTTTCAATTCATCGAGTTATTGAGAGGCGCAAGCTCAGGCGACACATTGCAAACACGTTGTGAGCTTTTAGATTCACTTCATTAGATGTTTTTTCACCTTTTTCACTTTTTTTTTTCATAATGACATTACCAAAATCTAAAGCCTCTCGTGCCGTACGTGGCCCATAGGGCAGGAGTACTATGGAGGAAGTAAGTAAAATGTATTGGTAGCGTAGAGCAGGGGTTCTCAACGTTTTTGGGCGGGAACCCCTTTTGGTGTTTTAAGCATTATGTTATAATTTAGCTATTGAAAAATAGCAGATCTACAAGCTCGTAGCGCGCCACTGAGTGGCGCGCTACGAGCTTGTAGGTCTGCTATTTTAGAAAAATCGTGAAAATAAAATTTAAAAAAAATCTTTTTTTTTTTTTTTTGAAAATAATTTGGGGACCCTCCAAAATAATTTGGCGACCCCCCGAGGGGTCGCGACCCACGGGTTGAGAACCCCTGGTGTAGAGCACCTTTCACATTGATAGTCACAAAGTGCTTCACAAGTGTATCAATACAAGAAGAGCCTATCTCCTGTTTCTGTAGTTTGAGGTGCCTTGATGAACAAGTACACATCCAGGACATGACCTCCCAATCCGAAAACCGACCTCACAATCAGAACCCCGGCCTCACAATCCGAAAACCGACCTCCCAATCCGAAAACCGACCTCCCAATCCGAAAACCGACCTCACGATCCGAAAACCGACCTCCCAATCCAAACCCCGGCCTCCCAATCAGAACCCCGACCTCACAATCCGAACCCCGACCTGCCAATCTCAGGGTGGACACTCTACACACAAGGTCACTGAGATGGCCACTGAAATGCGATTGATTGAATAGCCTAATCGATCAATTAGTAGGCTAGTGTTCACTTTTGCAGGCCTCATCTGCTATTCTCTGCAGTTGCATTGGCCCCATGCAGATCAGGGATATGCAGCATGTGGTTAGACGGAACATAACCACAGGGACATCATCATGTGAGCACTTTGTAGAATAGAAGTACTCGCCACTTACATGTAAATTTGAACACCGCAAATGGAGCGTTTCCATGACGACAGCCACAACAACTATTTGCGTCGCTGTCGTCGGGCACAAACCTCGTATCTCCATATCATTTGAACTTTTGTAAACGTTTTGTAAATGAATGCCTTACTTTAGTCGAGAGTGTCACCCAAAATGGGTGACAACATGCGACACGGGTTGTGAGCTTGTATGTCTGCTGTTTTCACTATACATTGTTTTTCCAATAATACAACAGAAAGGAGCATTTTTGGACATGCAAGGTTTACTGCCCGACGAGTGCAACGACGATTTGTGAAAGGAGAGATAATGAGCATCTGTGGGGTCTGAAAATTATGATAATTAAAAGTCAATCAGGAGGACCTTTTGTCTCACTAAGAAAAATAATGGATTCCCTTTCGTGTTACATGAAGGGGACTAAACAAAAAACCCAACCGAAACAGAGAGTTGATTTGTGTGGGAAAGTAAAGAAGCAGAGAGCCACTGCTCTCTAATTTAAAAAAAAAGGGGGGGGGGGAAAAGAAAAGAAAGAAAAACGTCTAATTATTATAATGATCTTTTACACCTCTTCCTTTGTTTCTTTATCTTCTACACTACAGACATTAATTCACAGAGGCAATAATCATTTCCCTTGACGGAAAAAATGCAACTCGTCGTGATACAGAAGATACATGTATAGTTTTGACATGCTCGCACGCACGCACGCACGCACGCGCGCGCACGCACACACTCACCACTGGGAAAGCTTGGTTTCAATTGAAATTACAAAGGCATCCAGCAGTCCTGTCATCACATTTTTAAAGCCTGGGATGTTGGACAGATCATTTCAACTATACATGATATCTATCGTCGCTGTCTAGCCTGTCTTGTCAGGCAGGAACCTCTCATCTCCATATTCTCTTCATCTCCATAACTTTTTTTTGTTTGTTTGTTCATAAATTAATGCCCTGCTTGATCACACTACAGCATCGCACAAAAGTATCAAACATAGCAGATCTGCAACCTCAAAAACGCAGCGCGAAGTGACGCATTTCGAGCTTGTCGAACTGCTATTTTATTTTTATATTTTTAAATTTGTAAAAAGTAACTATTTTGGACATGCGTACAGTATGAGAGTTCCACCCGACAGAGACAAGTTGACAACACAACATTACAAATGCAACTATAATAATAATAATAATGTATAGCACCTTTCATGACATGAAATGCAGCTCAAAGTGCTTTACAGAGCAATGGAGAGAGAAAAAAAAAAGCAAAAAAAAAGAAGCAAGGCATAAACATTAAAAAAAACAAGAGCAGTAATGCAATACAGTGAGGACATGAATAACAAAAAAATTAAAAGATCAATTAAAAGCAAGAGTGTAGAAGTGAGTCTTGAGCTGCGCTTAAAAAATTTCTACAGAGGCTGCCTGTCGAAGGTACAGTGGGAGTTTGTTCCACGCCGTCGGCCCGTAGAAGCAAAACGCTGCTTCCCCGTATTTTTTTGTTGCCATTTCTTTTAGGTAAAGCGAGCAGGCCCGCAGTGGAAGACCTTAGGGGGCGGTTTGGGACATATTTAGGCAGGCAGTCATGTAGGTAGGAAGGTGCGAGACCATTGAGAGCTTTATAAACAAGTAAAATAAATTTAAATCAATCCTAAAAACAACCGGAAGCCAGTGCAGTGAAGCCAAAACTGGAGTAATATGTTCTCTCATCTTAGTTCTAGTTAAAACTCTGGCTGCTGCACTATAAGGGGTCATCCATGGATTTGTCTGTCTGCCAGCTTTTATTTATTCTTTAATGGAAAAACAACAAAGGGTCAGCAATTATATTAGTAAACCTGCTGGGAAGATGCAAGGGGGAAATATTGCTTTGCCTGAGGGAAGGACAGCGGTATGGTATCTATCTAGCCATGCTTTCAATTGTATACACACACACCTACACGTACACACACACACGCACGCACGCACGCACGCACGCACGCACGCACGCACGCACGCACGCACGCACGCACGCACGCACGCACACACACACACACACACACACACACACACACACACACACACACACACACACACACACACTCCACACACACACACAACGTAAATCAATAAATAAAACACTATTAGACCTCAGGAAAAATACATGTAGATTTATTTGACTATTCTTCCCTGGTGTGTTTGTGTATGTCAACCACAAAGCACAAACTGCATTTCATTTTGAAACCTTTTCATTCTGAGGACACGTGTGACTTTTATTTCTTAGATCACTGTTACTCCAAGTGGGGTCCAGTCCAGGGACCCCCAGGCAAAATGAGGAACCGTTTAAGACACTTCCGAATCCGATCTACAAGGTCACATGTTGTGTTGTTGTAGATCTGTTATTAAAATTATATAAAACCAGTAAGACGCCTGAGGGCGAGAAGCGACCTCGCCTTGTTGATGGCAGACTGCTGGGCGAGCGTTGGCGCTTTGGCATGGGGGTCAGATCAACATGGAATGAATTCTGTACTGGCCATATAAATGTCAGAAACAGGTCAGCTCCAGTATTATGGAGATCTAAGGGTGGTAGCGGGGACATTCTCTTGAGTGTACAGGGTTTGATGAGGGCCCAGGTAGGGCCGGGCCTTAATTTTCAGGCCTGTTGAGAACTCTAGATTTCGCCTGCTGCCGGGCACAGCTGCACTAATAACTTTGGGCCAGGCCCGTCTAGAGTTTGAAATTTTAATGAACGGGTATAAGTCAAAAGGGAGACAGTGAAGAGGATGGGGAAGGATCAACATATGGAATGTCAGAACAGGTTCTGAAATATATCCATATATGGAGATCTAAGGGTTTGAGGTTTGGGGTCAAATGTAGAGTTGCTGGCCAATAGTGATGACATCATAGGGATCTCCATATATGGGCTTAACTGCGACAGCAGGTCACATTTACTATGACATGGGTCTCCACATCTCCATCCCTGATGATGTCACATGATGTCACGAGACCTGCAGGGCACCATATATGGTGCCCGACACACTAACTGACGAGAAATTCTCGATTCCATAGTTAACTGCGACCTTCGGTCGCAATAATAATAATAATGTACATATCTTGACAAAATATCTCTCATGTGCTCGCTGTAGCACTAAACCTTTTCAAATGGAGGTCCACAGCCAAATACATGTAGGCCTATTATCCGGTACCATGTGTAAATAATATGTAGATTAGGCTATTTGTTTGTTTTTTAATTCATATCTCTGCCCCCCTCCCTTCCTCCTCTTCCATTTCTCTTGGTAATAATAACTGTCAAGGTATGTCGTATACTTGACAATAACCAAAACGATGGAGCTGGCACAAAAACTAATTCAACCCACAATGTCAATGCAGTTGATTCTGATTAATCTGATTACAATGTTGGGTTCTTTTAAATGTTTGAGAATCACTGTTGACATGATAAGGAAGGCATAGAGTGCCTTTCCTCAGCGTGATATTGCACAAGTGTGATATTTAATAATATTTGAACAAATTAAGGAATTGCAAAATGTCCATCCCAGTGTGGACCCCCATCTATTGCACTTGGTGTGATGAGACCCAATCATGTCACCCCATGTAATGCATTTAGGTAAGATATATGTTTCATGACTCCGCCTCCTGTGTAGAGTGTCAGCATCTCCATCCACTCACCGGCCAGGCATGGAGACCCAGCCTTCGGGCTCTTGTCCAATCCCGCGCAGAGGTGGGCGGCGATGCCTCCACACGACCCACACAGCCTCTCCAAGTGCCTGAAGTTAAAAGTCCGTGCGCTCCGCTCACCCTGACAAATGTCGCTGTCCCGAAAGGAATACGCACGTATGGGGAGGCACTGTCCCGGACATTAACATCTTCACTGACTGACTCCCGTATACCTTTCTTGCGATTTTTTAAAAATATTTTATAGTAGAGAGAAGACAAAAAACAACACAAAGGAACAAAAGCTGTGTTGTTCTGCAGCACCACTTGGCTAGAACTGAACTGTTTTTGTTTTTAGTGGAGGGGGTTTGTTTTGGACCCAAACGAACCATCCATCCACGGACTGTCACGATGGTTTGCAGCAGCATGCACAGTGCTCTCCTCCCGCTGTGCGTCTCGATAGCAGCTCTGCTGGTGTGCAGCGCGCAGCCAGACGGCAGCGGCAGCGCTCATGGACTCTCGTACGCGCTCCGCTCCGAGCTGTCAGAGGACTCCATTCTGGTGGCCAACAACGGCATCCACGTGCCTTTCGGCAGGTCGGTGTTCGTCGACCCCATCAACGACCTGGTCGTCCAGACGCAGCCGGGCGACCGCTGCAGCATCACCGTGCTGGACAACGACCCGCTGTCGCAGCGGCCGGGCCATCTGTCGCCCAAGAAGTTCTCGTGCGACTTCGGACCCAGCGACGTGACGTACGCGCACTACGGCTCGCGGAGCCCCGCCAAGGACCGCGTGCGGCTGCAGCTCCGGTACGACACGCAGTCCGAGACCGTCATCATCCCGTTCATGATGGAGGTGGAGGTGGTCTTTACGCAGCTGGAGCTGCTGACCAAGAACATGCCTCTCACCGTGGACAAGCTGCACGGCGTGAGTAACCCCATTGACAAGAAGATCCTGGAGTTCACTTACGACCGAGACTCCCACGTGTGCGAGGTGACGTCCCTGGCGTCCCTCGCGCTGCCGCGGTACGGCCGGCTCGTCGACCAGGGGAGACTCGGCAAGATGATGAACTGCGACGAGTTCACGCAGGCCGACATCCGCTACGAGCACACGTTCGACCGCAAGTCGCCCAACAGGGACTACGTGCCCATGGTGGTGGAGCTGCGCGACAAGGAGGGCAACCTGGTCACGCAGGAGTACTTCCACCTGCTCATCCGCGTCAAGGAGGGCGAGGAGAACACGCCGCCCAAGCCCAGCTTCGTGTCCATGATGATGATGGAGGTGAGTCAGTTCGTCATGACGGCTCTCACGCCGGACATGCTGGCCGCTGAGGATGGAGAGTCGGACCCGGACGAGCTGGTGTTCAACATCACCTCTCCCTTGTCGTACGAGGAGGGCTACATAGTCAGCACCGACGACCGGAACCTCCCCATCACGTCCTTCTACCAGAGGGACCTGCGGGACCTGAAGATCGCCTACAAGCCGCCCGCCCTCGACTCGGACACGGAGAGGATCTTCCAGCTGGAGTTCGAGGTGGTGGACACGGAGGGCGCCGTGTCGGACCCCTTCGCCTTCATGATCGTGGTCAAGCCCATGAACTCCATGGCGCCGGTGGTGACGCGCAACACGGGCCAGCTGCTCTACGAGGGCCAGTCGCGGCCGCTGTTCACGGCGCACAACCTGGAGGTCAGCGACGAGGACAACCTGGACGGCGTGGCGCTGATGGTGGTGGACGGGCTGCGCCACGGCCAGCTCACGGTGCTGGGCGCCCGCCGGGGCTTCTTCACGCCCGCCGACCTGGACGCCGGCGTCGTGGTGTACCAGCACGACGGCAGCGACACCTACAGCGACAACATCATCTTCAAGATGACGGACGGCAAGCACGAGGTGGAGTTCCTGTTCCCCATCACCATCGTGCCCACGGACGACGAGCCGCCCATCATCAACGCCAACACCGGCCTGGTGCTGTTCAAGAACCAGATGATGCCCGTCTACCCGTTCATGCTCAGCGCGGCCGACATCGACTCCGAGGACTCCACCATCAGGTTCACCATCGTCCCGCCGTTCTCCGCCATCGGCGCAGCGTTCCTGAGACAGTCGGACGCTCCCGAGGACCCGTCCTCGTGGAGGTTCAACGCCGAGGACGAGGTGTACGAGAAGGAGGTGACGGAGTGGCTGCAGAAGGACATCACGGACGGGAAGCTGTTCTACAAGCACACGGGCCCTCACAACACGGACACGGTCATGGACCAGTTCGTGTTCACGGCGCAGGACGACAACGACCCGCCCAACGAGTCCGGGGAGAGCGTGTTCGTCGTGCGCGTCCTGCCCATCGACGACGTCCCGCCCGAGCTGTTCCCCGGCACCACACTGCAGATGACCGTCCACGAGTACCAGCTCACGCACTTCAGCAAGGAGGTCCTCCGCTACACCGACCTGGACTCGGAGGACCGCGACCTCAAGTACACGGTCACGCAGCCGCCCACCGACACGGACGAGAACAACCCGGCCGCGTTCGGCTCCCTGGTCCTCACGGACAGCCCCGACACAGAGGTCACGGAGTTCACACAAGCCCAGGTCAACCATCACAAGGTGTCTTACAGGTATGGCATAATCGCTATTATCGTTTATCGTGATAAAATACACTCGTATCGTGGATATTTTTCATATAATATTGTAAAATTGTTCTCGGTCGTCATACACTATAGGATGAATTAAGCTTTTGTTGAGCTGCAAATTCAGCACCCTCTTTATTTGATAAAACAAACCACATTTGGTACGCTCTTATTTCACACTACACAAATCGATTCGCCAAAAATAGCAGATCTACAAGCTCACAACGCGTTGCATTGCAACGTGTTGCGAGCTTGTAGATTGCCCATTTTGGTGAACATTCTCCTCAGCATAGGGATGCATGGAGATTCAAGTGTTTACACAAAAGTGGCATTTTAAGTTTTTTTTTTTTTTTACATTTTATTTATTGCTTTTGACAAGATGAGCTACAAACAAGTACAATATAATCCAATTCATGTCAAAAGTACATTTTCTTTCTTACACTTCCCCCCCACCCTTGGTCCAACATACAACGTGCAACATACGACAAAAAATACATACAATTACAAACAAAAAGACAAGAACAAAAACAAAACAAATAATAGTTTAGTTTAGTTTAGTTTATTCGCACGTTAAAAACAGTACAAAACAGGTAACATCAATAAAAGAGAAATATGTGCAGGTGAGAAAATAAACCCATGGAGGGCTTATATGTGGTTCTCACCAAAGATAATACAAATAGTAAATAGACAAAGTAATCAAACAAAGATAATACAAATAGTAAATAGACAAAGTAATCAAACATAGGTATGAAAAACAACAAAAACAAAATACAGCAACAAAATACATTATTTACACTTGTGAAGTGTGTGTGTGTGTGTGTGTGTGTGTGTGTGTGTGTGTGTGTGTGTGTGTGTGTGTGTGTGTGTGTGTGTGTGTGTGTGTGTGTGTGAGTGCGTGTGCGCACTTGCGCGCATTGCACGCACGTGCAAGCCTGAGTGTGCCTAAGTGAACATGCATGTCTGTCTGTGTCTGAGTATGCATAATAAAGCTACATTATGTTAGAATCAAGTGGAGAAAGTTGCTTCGAGAGGCTGGCCCTCAATCTATGTTTAAAGTTACAGAGTGAAGATGAGGAGTTGGTAATAAGTATGTGTGAATTCCAGAGTATAGAACCTCTGACTGTTATGGAGAACTGGCTAAGAGTGGTACGGCTGAAGGGAGGATGAATATTATCAGATTGTCTAGTATTATAATCATGAACTTGAGAGTTGGTCTTAAAATATTCTTTGAAGGGTGTAGGAAGCATATTTGGAAGGTAAGTGCATTTGTAGATGACAGAACAGTCCTGTTCTTTCATCTACAAATGCACTTACCTTCCAAATATGTACGTACAATGTTAATGTCATAGATAGACAATACATTTAGATCTTTAAACAGAGGAGCAGATGGAGCCAAATAATAGTTATGATGTAACTCGCTATCCCTCCTGGCACTTCCTCATGGCACATATGGTATACATATACATTTTAAGTTTTGATTATGGCGATGATATAATATCGTTAATCGCAATAATTTCTGCCACAATACTCGTAACATGTAATCCTCATTAGGGTCCCGTCCCTAATGCTAACATGTAATCCTCATCATGGTTTCCTATCCCGTCCCTAATGGTAACATGTAATCCTCATCATGGTTTCCTATCCCGTCCCTAATGGTAACATGTAATCCTCATGGTCTCCTATCCCGTCCCTAATGGTAACATGTAATCCTCATGGTCTCCTATATCCCGTCCCTAATGGTAACATGTAATCCTCATGGTCTCCTATCTCGTCCCTAATGGTAACATGTAATCCTCATGGTCTCCTATCCCGTCCCTAATGGTAACATGTAATCCTCATGGTCTCCTATCCCGTCCCTAATGGTAACATGTAATCCTCCTGGTTTCCTATCCCGTCCCTAATGGTAACATGTAATCCTCATGGTCTCCTATCCCGTCCCTAATGGTAACATGTAATCCTCATGGTCTCCTATCTCGTCCCTAATGGTGACATGTAATCCTAATCATGGTCTCCTATCCCGTCCCTCCAGGCCGCCTGATGTGGAGCTGGGCATCACGGCCCACGTGGTGCAGCTCCGCTACTCCGTGGAGGACCCGGCGGGGAACAGCGTGGACGGATCATTCACCATCTACCTCCAGCCGGTCAACAACAAGCCGCCCCAGATCACCAACACGGGCTTCCCCGTGTACGAGCGCGGCGTGCACGTCCTCTCCACCGCCGAGCTGGACGCCACGGACCCCGACACGGACGTCAGGCTGATAACCTTCACGCTGAGCCAGCCCCCCGCGCACGGCCAGCTCCAGGAGCAGTTTGCCGACCTGGCGGCGGGGGCTAGATTCAAGCTGGAGGACATCGCGGAGGGCAAGATCTCCTACATCCACGACGGGGACGAGACGGCCAGCGACGAGTTCCTGTTGGACGTCAGCGACGCCATCCACGTGGTCACCGTGACCGTCAGGGTGCAGGTGAGACCCGTGGACGACGAGACCCCCACGGTCAGCCTGCCCCCGGGGACCATAGGCTCCCACCTGGACGTGCTGGAGAACGGAGCCACGGAAATCACCACCAACGTCCTCCAGGGCCGCGACGACGACACAGACGACCTCCAGCTGACCTTCATCGTGGAGGACGCTCCGGAGATGGGAGAGATCCTGGTCAAAGGGGTGCCCGCCACTAGGTTCACGCAGGCCGACATCATCAACGGCTTGGTGGTGTACGCACACACCAGTGGCGAGATAGGCCTCCTGGCCGAAGGGGACGACTTCAATCTGACGCTCACCGACATGTCGGACGAATGGACGGTGGGCGGAAACAAAGTCACGGGAGTTCGTGTGTGGGTGACCATTCTACCGGTCGACAACCAGTCACCCGAGGTGGGGGTTGGGGTGCAGTTCAGTGTCACAGAAGGGGAGAAATACACCATCGGTCCGGAGCACTTGGACGCCGACGACAACGACACGCCGTCAGAAGACATCCTCTGCACCATCATCGTCCAGCCTGCCGCCGGCTACCTGGAGAACATCTCCCCCGCCCCGGGCTCCGAAAAGTCCCGGTCGGGGACGGCGATCAGTGCTTTCACCATCGGAGACGTCAGGGAGGGACATGTCCACTACGTGCAGAGCATTCACAAAGGGGTGGAGCCTGTGGAGGACAGGTTCACGTTCAGATGCTCCGACGGCATCAACTTCTCCGAGAACCTGTTCTTCCCCATCGTCATCGTCCCCACCAACGACGAGATGCCGGAGCTCTACCTGAGGGAGATCGTGGTGATGGAAGGGATGAACATCGTGATCGACACGCCCATCCTGAACGCTGCCGACGGCGACATCCCGGCCGAGGAGCTGACGTTCATCATCTCCAAGCCGCCCAAACACGGCGAGATCTTGAACCAGCTGCCCACCGGCTCGGTCGTGGTGACGAACTTCACACTGGAGCAGATCAGAGAGGCCTCCAGCATCATCTACGAGCACGACGACTCCGAGACCACCGAGGACAGCTTCAACATCATCGTCACGGACGGCAAGCACTTCGTGGAGAAAACGGCCATGATCATGATCATCCCCATCGACGACGAGACTCCTCGCATGCTGATCAACGACGGCCTGGAGGTGGAGATCGGAGAGGCCAAGGAGATCGACGGCAACGCGCTCAAAGCCACGGACTTGGATTCGGATGACAGCGCGCTGACCTTCGTCATCCGCTTTGGACCCGGCCAGGGTCTCCTTCAGAGGAAAACCCCCTCTGGCTCTTTGGAGAACATCACGATGGGCATGAACTTCACGCAGGGCGAGGTGGACGAGGGGCTGATCGTGTACACGCACAACGGCCAGGAGGGTGTCCGCGACCTGGTCAAGTTCGACGTCACCGACGGCATGAACCCGCTCATCGACCGCTACTTCTACATTACCGTGGGCAGCATCGACATGGTGTTCCCCGACGTGGTCAGCAAGGGCGTGTCCCTGAAGGAAGGCGGCCGGGTGACCCTGACCACCGACCTCCTCAGCACCACGGACCTCAACAGCCCCGACGAGCACCTGGTTTTCACCATCACCAGGGCCCCGGTGAGGGGCCACCTGGAGTGCACGGACACCCCCGGGATGCCCATCGCCTCCTTCTCGCAGCTCCAACTCGCCGGCAGCAAGATCTACTACATCCACACCTCCGACGACGAGGTGAAGATGGACAGCTTCGAGTTCGAGGTCACGGACGGCTTCAACCCCGTCTTCAGGACGTTCCGGGTGGCCATCGTGGACGTGGACAACAAGAAGCCCGTGGTGACCATCAACGGCCTCCTGGTCACCGAGGGCCAGACCAAGCTGATCACGCCCTTCGAGCTCACCGCCGAGGACCAGGACACGGCGGAGAAGCTGCTGAGGTAAACGTCTCCTTCTACAGATCACTGCCACCCAAGTGTGTAATGCCCTATAACGCCTTCCCTCAAAAAATGCACATCATTGGCTTCCTTTAAAACCCCTTTTGGTGTTAGCATTATGTTATGCTTTAGCTATTGAAAAATAGGAGCGCTACGAGCTTGTAGGTCTGCTATTTTTGAAAAATCGAAGAACGACTGACATAGTCAGGATGTAGAAGACATCTTTAGAATCTGATCTCAGGTCAAAATGGGTTAGACAAAGGGAGAGGAAATTAGACCCCTCTTTACACCAGGCCCTTTTCTTATTTGTTTTCCTCCATTCTGCACATATAAGGCACTTTTTACTATTTTGAAAAACTATTTTGAATAGTTCAAATAGCCGATCTACAGGCTCACAACACAACGTGTCGGATGTACATCAGCTATTTGAAGTATTTTTTCAATAGCCCATAGTGTTTTAAATTTTGTGCTGACATTGATTGAAATAACGGTGATGGGTCGCACACACCAAGAACACCTTCTTTAGTTTTTGTTCTTGCATAGTGAATAATAGACAAACGTTTCGGCTATCCAGCCTTCATAACCCAAAACATTTGTCTATTATTCACTATGTAAGAATAAAAACTAAAGCAGTTCTTGGTGTGTGCGACCCATCACCGTTATTTCTATTGCATGATTTGAACAGGTAACCATGAGTCTGAGGGCGGTGGTCACAAAGAAAAGTGATGACATTGATGACATTTTGTTGTTATTTTTAATGTCATGTTTATGAATTGAATATAGGACCCGAATGGAAACAAGGCCCCCAAGGTCTTTCTTTGGTGCTATTCCTTTTTGACCAAATGTTTGACACTATACTATAGAGCATCGCAGTCCCGCCCCCTTTCATGATGAAGCCAGGCCCAGGAAATAATTCCCAATGCATTTTCCCCCATAGAACATTTCAAAAAGTATTTATTTAAAGACCTTTTAAGCGTCGTACAAAGCCAACTCGAGTTGACAACAAACAATATTTTGGACCAAACAAATAATTACAAAGAAGAAAAACAACAAAAAAAGTGTTGTAACCTGCCGTTTTCTTCTTCTTTCTAATTATTTGATCGGCCCAAAACATTGTGTTTATTGTCATGATTTGTCACAACTCGAGTTGGCTTTGTCCGCGGCGTAAACGTCTTTAAATAAATACTTTTTGAAAAGTCTATGAGGAAAATGAACGGGGAATCATTTCCTGGGCCCTGGTAGGGGGCGGGACTGGGACGCTCTATATGTTTTCTGCTTTCACATTTCCGTCTAATCCGGTATTGGATCAATCCCACCAGGTTCACGGTCACACAGCTGCCCGTCCACGGGAGGCTCCTGTTCAACGGCTCCTCGCCGGTCAGCAGCTTCACCAAGCAGGACCTCAACGACAACCTCATCAGCTACAAGCACGACGGCACCGAGTCGCCCCATGACTCCTTCTCCTTCACCGTGACCGACGGCACGCACACCGACTTCTACGTCTTCCCCGACACCGTGTTCGAGACGCGCCGCCCGCAGACCGTGAGCATCACCGTGGTGGCCCTGGACAACGGCGTGCCCCAGATGGTGGTCAACAGGGGCGCGCCCACGCTGAAGATCCTGCCCACGGGCCACCTGGGCTACCCCATCGGCCCCAAGGCGCTGAGGGCGGAGGACAGGGACAGCGGCCCGGCCTCGCTGGTGTTCCGCGTCACCGCGCAGCCCGAGCACGGTTACATCATCAACCTGGGACAAGGGAACAACTCTGTGGACACGTTCAGCCAAGGTAAGGACCGGATCTTATTATCCCATTTAGGCCTGACGTCGAAATAAAAAAACGTTCGCTCTGAAAGAATATATATTCAAAGATTTGTGCCGCATTTTTACGATTTTTCTAAAATATAAAATATAATCTTTTTAATGTTTTTGTAAATGAACACCCTATTGATCATCATAACTACAGTGTCACACAACTGCATCAAAAGTAGCAGATCTGAAAGCTCGAAGCGATGCATTTTGAGCTCGTAGATCTGCTACTTTTGATATTTTTGAGTGGTGTAAACCACTCCTACGACTGGCTTTGTGTGCAGAAAAAAATGAGCATGGTTGCTATGTTCAAAATAATTTCTGAATTAAATCACACCCGGGTGAACTGGATGACCGTAGCAACCATGGTCATTTTCTCTGCACAAAAAAAGCCAGTTGTGAAATCACATCCAGGTGTGATTTCATTACGTCAGATCAGAGCTGATCAGGCTATATAATACCTTACCTTATATAATACCTCACATCGGACAAAAACTCCAGCTGAATCAACTTCATGGTCACAAATCATCACATCAGAAGACGAGTCTACCTAGCCAAAGATCTTTAACGTCAGACATTACGTCAGACCACAGCTGATCATGCTATATAAAACCTTACACCACTCAGTTCACACGGGTGTGATTTTTTATTTGAATCCTGAAAACTAAAAAGTAACCAGTTTTGAACATATGAGGTTTCCACTCGACAGACAATATGTACAGTTGTATGTATGGAAACCTTAGTTTCGTTGACAATGTCCAAACCGCAAAAAAAAACCTGTTCCAATTGATCCAGTGTAGTTATTATTTAATCACAAGCTCTTGTTAATACTTTTCATTGATTAAATATATAAAAACCCACAGACAGAATTATCAACTTTTTAAATAAATTAAAAAACGAGTGAACATAGCCAATCTACACAATTGCGATTGTGTTGTGAGCTCGTAGAACGGCTATTTCCGCCGCTGTTCGACGAAGTAGGACATTCATTTTACAAAAAAACAAAAGCATAAAAAGAAATATGGAGATACGAAAGGTTTCTGCCCGACGCCATGCATAATGTATGACACTATATATATAATAGTCCATAATGACTCCATTGCATCTGTAAAATGTTGGTAGCGTTTTAGTGAAGTCGACCTCACACGTTCTCTGTTTTTTGAGTGCTCTTCTCACGCTGCATGATGGATGTAAATGCATGTTTTATGTGCATAATTATCCACGCCAGGTTTGGGGGGGAGTTACAGAAGTTAACCCATTTTGACCTGAGATCAGTTTTCTGTTTCTATGTCAGTGGTTCTTTGATTTTTCAAAAATAGCAGACCTACAAGCTCGTAGCGCGCCACTCGGTGGCGTGCTATGAGCTTGTAGATCTGCTATTTTTCAATATCTAAAGCATGACATAATGCTAACACCAAAAGGGGTTCCCGCCCAAAATGGGTTAATTCACAGCCAGGCCTCGTTTAGAAGTGTCGTCGTGTTTATCAAATGATAATAACAGCTGTGCAAAAAGCTGGTGTTTTCAACCCATGGACCCCGGGAAAGCATCCGTGTCAATTTAGATTCTTAAGTAATTAGCAGCACTATCATTTTTAACCACATACTTTGGCTAATCAAACAGAGCAGATATACAAGCTCACAGTGCACGCCGCGCTATGAACTTGTAGATTTATTTTATTTTATATCAAATCTTTGCTTCTGTGGATCCTTAGGGAAATACATTTTGAGATGGGGGGGGGGGGGGGGGGGGGGGCGGGGGTCCACTCCACGGTCATATACATATCATTATCAGCAATAATAGCAGCATACGCTATTTCAGACAACTGTCAGGATTTCGAGGACATTTTTCATAATCGGCCTCAGATCTTCATGGGTTAAGAGAGACGTGGTTGTGTTCATCAAATCATAATTAGCTGTGCGACAGTGCGAAGCATCAGAGTTAGAGAGAGAGAGGGCTGACGTTTTTAAAACGCACAAAAATGTCTCTCGTACACCAGTAGACGGATAAGGATGAATTATGTATGTGTTGCTTGCATCTCGGGGGAGCTGTTCACCTCTGATGTGGAGCTAGTACAGTGGTTTGTTAAATACACCAGGACAGAGTGGATGTGGTGTGAAAAGGTCAGCGCAGACCTCGCTGTTGGCAGGATGGTATTTGAGTTGTCGCAGCGGCCGTCTCAAAAGTGTACGCGTGTCCAGCTCATTTATTGATATTTTCTAGTACTAGCGTTAAATATCTCCCATGCCGAGGCAGAGCGAGAAGATAATATACTAGTGCTTGTGTTGGTTTCAATATCTCTAGAAAGCAATTACACCTTTTGTGTTGCTTGAGATATCTCTAGAAACCAACTACACCTTTTTTGTTGCTTGAGCTATCTCTACAAATGTATATGTTTAACCACATGAACCCTATTCCGAAGCCCAACATTTAGATTTTAGGCAATTATACTTCGTGTTTTTACCTTGCTTACTATAAATCCAGAGCGATTTATAGTAAGCAAGGTAAAAACACGAAGTATAAATGCATCAAATACATAGAAGTAGTAATCTAGGATCATAGGTAAACCAAGAACTTATAATCGGTCTAAACCACCCGTTTTGTATTTGTTCTTGAGTCGTGCCCCAAAGAAATTGGTCGTTGACCCACAAATGGGTCTCGATCCACAGTTTTGGAATCAGTGGTCTAAACAGTTTAATATAAAAAAATATATATATATAATCTGTACATTGAAACTATACCTTAACTATTGGATGCCAGGTCAACGAAATAATGATCCTGACATAAATAACATTGTGCTATCTAAATGTATTTGCTATACATTGGTGAACATAGCAGATCTGCAAACCCACAACGTGATCGTGTAGCTCATAGTGCGGCACTACGAGTTTGTAGATCTGCTATTTTTTGAAAAATTGTGAAAATGTGGCGCAACTCTTTGAATATATATTCTTTCACAGCGAACATTTTTAACTCATATATTTGCTTCTGCAGGGAACTAAATTTTTTCAGATGGGGGTCCGCAGCCAAATACAGATAATTCCAGGGGTCCTTGAAAAAGGTTGAGCACCACTGACATAGAAACATATAGGATTTTCAGAAAACTGCTAGGATTTAGAAGACATTTCTTTTAGACTCGGCCTCAGGTCTAAATGCGTTAAGAGTGTCTGCTAAATGCCTTAAATTGTAAAATTGTAAGTGCTTGGGCGTGAATGAATGGCCCTTTTAGGCTCACATAGCAATGGATGCCATGGTGTCATTTCACTTCATGCAGCGCGGTGCTGTAAGTAAGAAGAATCAGCACAGCTGATGATGGCTCAGATCAGCAGCGAGGCACGAACAGCCAAACACCGGCGATAGGATGCAAAGAGAGAGGCGGTTGAAAGAGCTCTTCTTGTGTCTGCAGGGAGAGAGAGAGAGAGAGAGAGAGAGAGAGAGACATAATATCTGACAGGCTTCTGAGTGGCTCCACTCTTTAGAAAAGGGCACAGATGAGAGAGCGAGACGGGGAGCGGGGGCAGGGGATAGAATGAAGGGAATAAGGAGCCAACGGAGGGAAGGAGAGAGGAGCGAAGAGGCGTAACAGAAATGAAAGAGCCAAGGTGGGATAGATATGTTTGATGAGAGCGAGGGGACGGACGGACGGACGGACGGACGGACAGAGAGGGATGTGTTGCCAAGTCTGCTTATATTTAAAGGGATAGTTCACAATTTATTTTAACTTAAGTTGTATGAAATACTTGCCATTAATATAGTGGTTGCAACTGTATTTTTTATTGATTGCCCGAGTCCCGTGGTGGGACTTCTGCTCTGGTTTTGGTGAATATTAAGCAGTTCCGGTCATTTTGTGGGGGGCACTGGGGCCATGCATTAATAGTTAATTAATCCACAAAACTAGCGTCATTTGTATTGTTGACCTTTCGTTCAACTTTGACCCCTCTATCACATGGAACTATTTTTTGGGCATAGTGATATGGACACAAATACATAGTTCCGTGTGATAGAGGGGTAAAAAATTAACGAAAGTTGCACTATATGGTAAAAATAGGTCAACAACAATACAATACAACACAATAATTTACTTTGAATGCATGGCCCCCTGTGCCCCCCACAAAATGACCGGAACTACTTAATATTCACCAAAACCAGAGCAGAACTCCCACCACGGGACTCAGGCAATCAATTAATACAGATTGATTGAAGTATTTATTAACAGTTTGCAGAATTACAGTACATTTCAAGTACAACTCAATACAAAAACTGTCAACTGTGAGTGGACGACACACAAGTATTTAACTTGTCTACAAGAGAGCCCACCATTTTCAATTCATCATAACATTTAGAGACGTACAAATATACACAGTTGCAACCACTATATTAATGGCAAGTATTTCATACAACTAAAACAAATCTGAACTATCTCTTTAAGCGACTTTTGGGCTTGTTTCTGCCGCTTATACATTTTCGGGTTGTGTTTTTTATTTTTGTTTCTTTATTTCCAACCATCTGAAAATATTTTGTGCCAGGGGAAAAAAGAAAATACATTTAACATTTAATATAATTTAAGATTTCTTTCATGAAAATAGCAGATCTACAAGCTCTACAACACGTCGCAAAGCTTTGTGAGCTTGTGGATCACGTATTTTCAAATAGTCGATGTATATGTATAGGGTTTAAAAGGATATTTCACCTTCAAACATGTTTGGGATCATTTTAACGTCTACTCAGACGTGTCCATCCTGATCCTATACAAGCCCATTGTAACTTCAAACTCCATTTTAACCGCAACGATATAGATTCATCAAAAAAACACCTGTGCTTGGTTCTGTCTGGTGACTGAAATTGTCCTAGACCTGGCCAACCTGTTTCTGTCGCGAAATCTGGCAACACCGTTCCGTTCGGGAGGAGCGAGCGAGCGGAGTGGAGCGGAGGGGGGAGGGGAGAGGAGGGGAGGGAGGGGATAACTTGTCACGGGACGCAGTGGGGCGAAAGAGACTTGGCCTCCTGTCGTCTTTATTTACTCAGCCCATTTCCAGGGCACGTCCCCCGAGGTGTACCTCTTTAAATATTTGATGACCTTCGTGCCCTCGCAGGCTCGCGGGGAGGGCGTCGTGACTCACTGCTGGAAGAAGAAGCTCTCTGATTTATTATATATTTGTTTTACTTAAGTAAATGTAGTAATAACGGAATGTGAACCGGGCACAGAACCCTCTTATTTCCACATTTTATCCCATCTAGTTCTACAAATGTCTTCTAAATCTTGACAGTTTTCTTGAAAAAACCCATGTTTCTATGTCAGTCGTTCTCAAACATGTTCATGTCAAGGACCCCCCAAAAGAATATATGTAATTGGCCGCCGACCCCCATCTGAAAATATGTTGGCCCAGAAGCAAAGATTTGAGTTAAAAACGTGCACTGTGAAAGAATATATATTCAAAGATTTGCGCCACATTTTTACGATTTTTCAAAAATAGCAAACCTACAAGCTCGTAGCGCGGCACTCGGTGCCGCGCTACAAGCTTGTAGATCTGCTATTTTTCAATAGCTATAGTATAGTAACATAAGTAAAGTAACATAGTGCTTAAAACAAGTAATAACGCAATGTGAATACAGTTGCTGTTGGGGCAGAGAAGCCTCTTATTAATTTTTTATGTTTTGTGTTTTCCACGCCCTGCTTGATCATCGCACTACAGCGTCACGCAAAAGCAGATCTGCAAGCTCGAAGCGCGGCGCCAAGCGACGCGTTTTTGAGCTTGTAGATCTGCTGCTTTTGATGCTTTCGAATTTGAATCCTGAAAAGTAACAGTTTTGGACCTATGAGTTTTACACCCCCGACAGACGATATACTGCAAAATGCCCGTATAAAAACATTTAAAAGTACAAACGTATTATTGGCATTATATAAAAGTACCCAAAAAAACGACTTTAAGAAAATAGGCGATCTACAAGCTGGTGGTGTATCGCAGTGATTCCCAAAGTGGGGTCCGGTTTGGGAACTATTGGTGTATCGCGACAGCATTGTGAGCTTGTAGATGTACGTATAAAACAGGTCTTAATTGGCTAGTTGTATGTTTTTGGAATAATTGTAGTGGACTAAAAAGTACAATATTTGCCTCTGAGATGTAAGTAGTGGGGCATAAGCATAAAGTATTGAAACATGGAAATACAGTAAAGTAAAAAAAAAAAAGTACCTCAAAATTGTACAGTATAGTACTTGAGTGAATGTACTGTACTTCGTTACTGTACTTAACCCATTCTGGGCAGGAACCCCTTTTGGTGTTAGCATTATGTTATGCTTTAGCAATTGAAAAATAGCAGATCTACAAGCTCATAGCTACGAGCTTGTAGGTCTGCTATTTTTGAAAAATCGAAGAACGACTGACATAGAAACATAGCTTTTTCAGAAAACTGTCAGGATGTAGAAGACATTTTTAGAATCTGATCTCAGGTCAGAATGGGTTAACACCACTAGTGTGACTTTACAGTATTGTAACGTTTAGCACCCTCGTTACAGTATGTATGCAAGACCTCCTCGCTGGGAAAGATGCTTCCTCTCCTTCCTCTCCCCCTCCAGCACCCGGGCTACTCGCTACTCGCTCGGAGGGGAACGCACAAAGAATGGAAGCAACTCTTTCCCCCTCGTAAAAATGTTCCATCCGTGCGTTAATCTTTACCTTCTCTCCTCTGTGGATCGAGCGGTAGGTAGGCAGGTATAGGAGAGTTCAGGCTAAAGAGGCACTGTTGCCTCTCCCCCTTTATAAGCGATTTTGGGCTTCAGTTTCTTTGAAGATTGTTTTAGAAAAATAGCAGATCTACAGTCCAAGCTCAAAACGCATCGCATTGTGAGCTTATAGACCGGCTCTTTTCACATACAATAGCGTTTTTTTTAGGTACTCAAAGTCGCTTCACAGCAACAGAATATACAACTTCATTAGGAAGGGAAAAAAACATTTATTTTTCTCCAACATTCTGTTTATTAGATTTTACTTATTTTTTCTTATTTTTTTTAATGAGCTAAAAGGTTAAAAGCTACAAGAGGAAAACAAAACAACAAAGTAAAGGTATGATTAGGTAGGAAGTGGGACTTGAGTGTGTTTTTAAACGTAAAACCGGTAGCCTAATTATAGTCAGTTCTTTTGGGCTTGTTTTCGTAGACCTGGCTGCTTAATTCTCTCGCAAAATCTGGCAACACTGGAGAGAGAGAGGGACCCCCCCCCCCGGCACCACGAGTGTGGTGGTGAGTTTATATTTTTATGAGCACCTTCTTCGTAAGGCATCTATTATTGAAGGTTACAGTTCACAGGGGCCAGGGCCTTTCACAGCCTCAATAATTTGTTTGGGGGAGAGAGAGAATAGGGTTGGGGGGGGGGGGTGCGAGGGAGCTGGCGGTATAGCCCTGTAATTCACGCAGGTTCAGGGGAGAAAAGAACCAGCTGTAGAGGTAGTGGCGGGCTCCCCCCGCTTTCAGAATCCTGTTTTTAACATTCCTCTGGCCTCTCGTCTGTCATTAAAATATCCCTGCAGTCTCACCTGGTTTCTTCTCGGGCTTTATATTTTGACACAGAGAGCGGTGTGAGAGATGAGGATCATTGTGATATTACCCCACAATGAAGAAATGCCTCTGTTATGAGGCATTTATGTTATGTCCTGTATTCAAGATTTTACAAAAATACCCTTTCTTTTTTTTTAATATATATATGTTTTTTGTGGCTTTCGCCTTTATTTTATATGTATTTTTTTTATGGAGGGATAGACAGTGCTGGTTGGTACCTTGCATGGCTTCCGCCGCAATTGGTGTATGAATGTGTGTGTGAATGGGTGAATGTAATGCACAATCTATGTAAAGCGCCTTGGATAAAGGCGCTATATAAATGCACCATTTACAGTAGGCTGACAGGAAATGGGGAGAGAGAGGGGGGGGGGGGGGTGACATGCAGTAAAGGCCGGAATCGGGAGTCGAACCCGCGGCACACTGCCAGACTGGATTACCAGCCAAGGTGCCTGGACCGCTGAGCCATGGCCCAGGCACAAAAATACCCTTTCAAATAATTGTAATAATCATCTAAATCTGCCAAAGAGTATAAAGCATTAAGCAGTGGTTTTCACAGCGGAGTTCACAGAGCCCCAGGCAGGGTCCTTGGAGGGGGTTCCAGGGGGTCCCCAGCAAAAGCGCCACAATCATCTTAATCACTAATCCATGAAAACGTTTGAGAAACACTGGCATAAAGTATTGAAAAAAAGTAAAATGTGCTTATAGTTACTTTCCACCAACCAGTGCTATTATTGACACAAAGAGCCTGACACGTTTGCGGATGAGGGTTCAACAAGCATGTTCTGTTGGTTTAGTTTGAGCGATTGGGGTGTGTAACCTTTATCTGTCTCCTTGGATTACGGATGGCATGACTTTCCCGTAAATGCCCGTCCTGCGGTATAGGAGAATTGCTCATGCCAAACAGCTGATAAGGGATTTGAGTCTGTGTGATATATTAGCAGGAAGAGGCCACGGTTACATTGGCCTGATACGGCACTGGAGCGGGACAGCTTCCATCTTTGAACAATTACACGACAGAGAAGAGCCTAGCGAAGATTCACTAATTCCCTGACTTCAAACGTCTGTTTGAGGATATTTTTGTAGACAGCGCACGATGCTAAACATGAAAGTTTTCACGTTTCAGTCGCTCTCTCTCTCTCCCTCTCCCTCTCTCCATTTAAAATAAACCAAAACCGAGCATTCCATGAATATTATTTTAAAAGGGCATAATAGGGTGCCCGATGGCCTAGCGGTCCAGGTGCATGCCACATTTAGGCTTTGGCCTGACAGTGCGTCCGCGTGTTCGAGTCCCGTTCATGACGACCTTTGCTGCGTGTCTCTCCCCTTCTCCCTCTTTCCTGTCAATCTTCACTTGATACGATCAATAAAGGCAGAAAAGCCAAAAAAAAACAATCTTTAAAGAAAAAAGGGAATAATAATCATTTAAATCTTTTTAAGCTTTATTATGAAAACATTTCAGCCATTGAAATGAGTGGGTGGTGATATTTAAAGTGTCTTGAAACAGCAAATAGTGCAGAGGTGCTGACCACTGTGCAGAAGCACAGATTTGCATGCTGATTAATCCATTTTGGGCGGGAACCCCTTTTGGTGTTCTAAGCATTATGTTATACTTCAGCTATTGAAAAATAGCAGATCTACAAGCTCATAGCGCGGCACCGAGTGCCACGCTATGAACTGGTAGGTCTGCTATTTTTGAAAAATCGTGAAAATGTGCCTGAAATCTTTGAATATATATTATTACAGAGTGAAAATTTTAACTCAAATCTTTGCTTCTGGGGGGTCCCTGGAACAACATATTGTGTGTGTGTCGGCGGCATATTACATATAATTTTTGGGGTCCTTGACATGAAATATTGAGAACCACTGATACAGAAACATGAGGTTTTTCCGAAAAAAATAAATTTTAAAAAGATTTTTTTTTAATTTCGACGTCAGGCCTAAATGGGTTAAGTTTAAAATTAGTAATACACTGTCTGGATGTCACCTTGAATGAGATTAAAAACGGAGTGGTTCTGTAATCAAAGTCAGCTGTGTTTGGAGGAACGTGCAGCCATGGGAATCAAACAGGTGAATGAAATCCAGATTAATTTATATTCATAAGGGTAGCGGTGCATCATCACGCAGCAAGTTTTTGTTCACAGGAAGTAATTAAAATTGCCTTCTTTATGGACTTTTGATATAAAAATACACAAACATGGAAATTCCCCCATTGTTATTGGCATCTATTGTTAGGTATGCCCCATTTGACGACCACGGATATTTGCTCTAAAAGTGTGAAAAATCACATATTTTTCATTTCACTTCCACTTCGTCCACAACACAAATCTTGTATGGGGGGTCCCAAGACTTGGCACAAAATATTTTCAGATAGGGGGTCTGCGCTGCGGCCACAACTTTGAGAACTACTGGTCAGTGCTGTACCTAATTACAGAAGTACTGTACTTAGTTGCTTTGTAGATTTTGATTATTATTACAAAACATTAACCACTTCAACCCTTTATACATTTCGGCATTACGGCGATCTACAAGCTCACAATTTGTCGCGATGCGACACAGGCTGTGAGCTTGTAGATCTGCTACTTTAAAAGGATTTTTATAAATTTTATACACTTGAAAACTTGTGAAATGGGACATTCTGCATTACGAGTACTTTCTATGTTTGGTACTTTAAGTACATTTTGATACTTTACTACTTTTGTACTTTTACTCAAGTAAATTTTAGTTTTTTTAGTATTCAAGTACATTTTAGTTTTTTAGTATTTTTTTAGTATTTTTGCATTGAAAAAAAAAGTAGGGCAACTTTTTCCACCACTGCCACTGGTTATGATTGATAATTAATGCACCATGACAAATTAGCTCCAAAAGAAGCTGAGCGTTTGTCTGACTCCTGCACCGTGTCGTGTGTTTGACACCTCAGCTGACATTGATGACCTGTGTCATTGTGTTTGTCACCTCAGCTGACATTGTTGACCTGTGTCATTGTGTTTGTCACCTCAGCTGACATTGTTGACCTGTGTCATTGTGTTTGTCACCTCAGCTGACATTGATGACCTGTGTCATTGTGTTTGTCACCTCAGCTGACATTGTTGACCTGTGTCATTGTGTTTGTCACCTCAGCTGACATTGGGTACGTTTACATGAGGTCTTTCAACCCCTCTTAATTCCGAATAGAAGTTAAATCCTATTAAACGTTGTCATGTAAACACCTACAAAAACGTAAATCCGAATGAAAATGCTCGATGCGATTTAAAAACCATTCCGATGTCACTGGCCGGATTATTCCGATGTTGAATGCGATTGGCCGAAAGTTGGACTCATGTATACACTGCTTCGGATGTAAATTCATTCTGGTCTTTCTGAGCATGCTCATTTCCAAGGCGCTCCAACTCCAAGGCGCTCATATCCAAGGCGCGCCGAGGAGTTTGCACATAGAGCGCGTTATTTCGTGCATTTTGCAGATCCGAAATACACAAAAAAAAACGTGGAGCAGGCTGCAGCAGCAGTGATGATGATCCCCCTGATCTGTGAGTGTTCAAAGATCCAACCGTCCCGAGTTGATGATCACTCTGATAATTTTCAAACATGTTTGATAGGCCTATAGGTTATATAGCCAGCCTATATGTATCTGGATGCCTCATGCTACTGTAGGCTAAGTGCATCGGGGGACTCACAGAAAGACGGAGGAGAGAGAGGACGAAATGCCGTAGTCCGCTGTTCAGTAATCTCTCTCACACACACACACACACACACACACACACACACACACACAGTCCCAAGAATACGCTATTATCGCTATAATGTCCATCCTCTCCCTTTAAACTTGTATAGGCTATAACTTGCCTATTCCAAGTTGCAACCAAAACGTAATGAAACATAACGGCTTTGCAGTTTAATTGGGACATGTTGTCAGCCTGTAGATCAGCGCTTACTTACACAATGTACGTGCATTGTGCAAAGACGAATCACAAATAAAAAAACGAGATGATCTTTCATGATCACCTTCCCAGCGGAGAAGGGGAGCCGCAGCGGGTGGGGAATAAAAGACGGTAAACATATACGCCCGCCCCTATCCAACCAGCAGCCTCAAAGCTACTGCAGAATGAAATGATGGGATTTCAAAGTGAAAGTATCGTCTTTCACATAATGAATGAACTGCCTATATTTTATGTGTCCAACACGTGTCCATCACGTGAATTAACATGTATCATGTCTTATATCACATCTCCTTGTAAACGCTCATTCGGAATGACCATTTCCCATGTAAACACGCAGCAAAAAACATTACTTCGGATGTATTTTATTCGGAAGTATTTATTCGGAATGATCAGCCTGCATGTAACCGCGGCCAGTGTTGACCTGTGTCATTGTGTTTGTCACCTCAGCTGACATTGACGACCTGAAGATCTGCTATGTGCTGCGGAAGGAGGAAAACGTCACGTCCGACCACTTCGGTTTCTCCGTCCAGGATCACGGTAAGAAAAAAACGTCGCTTCCTTTCAGTCGGAAATGTCTTCCATTTGTATTTCTATTTTATTTTTTATCTGGAGCGACACTTGAAGAGTGTAAACTATGAAGGAGTGCTCGTGCCAGCGGGGAATTCACTTTTGTGCTCATTGCTCAAGGACACTTCCTGCAGGATGTAGTGGGGCTGTTAATGGACACACTTGGGCTTTTTATGGAATTCAAAGATGTCATCTTTCAGGCCATTTTAATGGACACAATTGGGCTTTTATGGAATTCAAAGCTGTCATCTTTCAGGCCATTTTAATTCACTTTCATCCAACCACCAGACATGGACACAAAATAACAGTAAACATTAGATGTTTTTTGCTCAGAAATGCTCACGGTTCTGAGCGAAAGCCATGTGATTTATGTTGTGTAGGAGCAGTGAAACTGTAAACAAGTATTTGTACTACTGTAGAGTTGCATTTCTTTTAAAGGAAACCTCCCAAGTGAAATGATTGCTGCCCAGACGGTCTTTAATATCTTTCTCTAATCTGCCTATAAGATTGGCAGATAATAGAATGTCGCCTGCCATGATATAATAGCTGCTGTAACTGTGGCACAAAATATACATTTTTACACATTTTCCTCATAGGCTAATGGAGGTCGCGTTGATACAGCCTTAACTGCAAGAGACACGGTTATGCCACATTGTATTAACTTTAGCGCAGTAATGAGAATACTCCAAGGTCCGTGGAGGCTGAGTATAAGAGCGCCTTGTTGTGCAAACGTTAATGTACACTTTGAATGCTTTTTAATGCACCTCGATGACGCTTGCAAGGACGCATGTATAATTTGTGAGCTCAGATCCGCAAAACACACACCACAGTATTACATCGTCTCTGTCGGGGGGGAAACCTCATATGTCTTAACCCTGACCTCGAAATGTAAAACATTTCTTCTAAATCCTCCAGTTTTCTGAAATAAATATTTTCACGATTTTTCAAAAATAGCAGACCTACAAGCTCGTAGCACGCCACTCGGTGGCGCGCTATGAGCTTGTAGATCTGCTATTTTTCAATAGCTAAATTATAACATAATGTTTAAAGGAGCATTCAGTGATTTGGGTGATTTGGAAAACCACCCAGTCCGCCCGGTAACAAAATATGCACATGCACGCTCTACAGTGGGGTGAAGTACAACAGACCAACAGCACGTGCACCAAGTCCCGCCCCCACTCGATCATGATTGGAGGAAGGCCCCTCTCATCCTGATTGGATGAAGGCTTTGCCACCCGCCACCAAAACTGAAACTAGGGTTTTTTGACCCCAGGGGCTCACTGGGGACAGGGAGGAACTCCTTATATGGTCAGCGCACTTTATAGTAGGGAGGATTATCCAAAAAATAAGAAAAAATAAGTGATATTTGAATTAAGTGAAATCACTGAATATACCTTTAACTGTTACTTTTTAGGATTCAAATGAAAAAGTAGCACATCTACTAAAGCTCAAAAACACTTTGAGCGTGCGGATCTGCTACTTTTGCTACTTTCTGATCAAGTAGGGGTGTTAA